>NC_091953.1:68437830-68737830 GCF_031021105.1 Erythrolamprus reginae
TTCTGCTTGAATGGAATAAAATATCTTTTTGTTTCTGCAACTTTGTTTTTCCTGGAGAGTGTAGCATGTAAAGACTAGGATCACTAGCCACCTGAGTAGAAACACACAGTATTGACTGATTCAAACTGTAGTCCAGTCTTGTCCATTTTGACTCATAATAGTTCTGTAGGATCTTCTGGTAAGCAGCTTTATTAAGTGAGGTCCTTTTTGTAACTGATTGAACTCAGGATCATCTGTGTACAAAATCTGTAGTGCTGCACTGAGCTATGATTTAACTGATTACATGCAGTTAAATATTTACTAGATAGAAAATAATTTGCTTGGAATATAAAAAATACATACAGTGGTACCTATACTTACGAATTTAATTCATTCTGTGACCAGGTTCTTAAGTAGAAAAGTTCTTAGCTAGAGGTACCACTGTACATGTGTCTTCTCTCTCTCTGCTTTGTGTGTGTCTACACACACACACATACCCCTTGCTATTATTGTATAATTTTCTGAAGCGTTTTGTTTTGTTTTGTTTTGTAGATCAGCATTCAGTGGAACTCTGTGCACCAAAAATTCCACATATCTCTTGGAACCATTGGACCAAACTCAGGTTGCAGTAATTGTCACAATACTATTCTGCATCAGCTCCAAGAGATGTTCAATAAATCACCAAATGTTGTCCAACTATTACAGGTAACTTCATTTGTCAAAATAGAGTTTTGCATTTGAAATAGGGAAAGAATTGAAAAGATGATGCTTTTGCATATGAGACCATAATACTTTATAAGGGAATACAGTAAGCAGAATTTTATCAGCAATTATACGTCTGTTTAGTTTTGCATTCTTACTACTATAATATAGATAGTCCCCATTTCTTCATTTGGTTGTTGTGAATAGAAGCATAAAAGCAACTGATCGTATTTATTTTTGGAGAATCAATTCATGTGCCTACCTGTCATACAGTTATTTATAACTAAAGAATTGTTGCTTTTATTTGCAGGTTTTGTATGATACTCAGGCTCCATTAAATGCTATCAATAAGCTTCCCACTGTACCAATGCTAGGACTGACACAACGTACTAACACTGCTTACCAGTGCTTCTCAATTCTGCCTCAGTCGCCCACACACATCAGGCTGGCCTTTAGGAATATGTATTGCATAGACATTTATTGCCAGAGCCGTGGAGTGGTGGCAATTCGTGATGGAGCATATAGTCTTTTTGACAACAGTAAAATTGTGGAAGGCTTTTATCCTGCACCAGGATTGAAGGTAACTGTTCTTTATACATTTATTCTATGGTACAATTAAAATATTGACTGGAATCATTAATGTTTCAGATATCTTCTGTAAATGGTGAAATTATTTGGAAGGTGCTTTCAAATACCCTGCCCTCTTATACCTATCTTCTCATTAATTTGAAAATGTTGAATTCACAGACCTTCCTGAACATGTTCGTTGACAGCAATCAAGATGCACGAAGACGATCAGTCAATGAAGATGATAACCCACCATCTCCTATTGGAGGGGACATGATGGATTCATTGATATCACAACTTCAGCCACAGCAGCAGGTAGCACATATACATGCACAAATTTAGTATTGTTAAATTGATCATTTGGGAAAAATGTCTATTCTTTCTCCGATCTGGTAAGATAATAAAAATGGAGAAAAAATAAGGGGAAAACCTTTGCTTAGTAACTGAAGATAATACTTCTCCATGTTACGGATGGAGACAGTAGTCACATGGGCTTAGCTTGTTGTCCTAGCCAATCAGGACCGAGCAACAAGTCTTTAAAGACACAGCTGGATCCTCCCCTTTCCCAGTTATTTGCTTGGTCCTGAACTAGCAGGACACTTTGTTGGCTTCTCTTCCTTTCCCTCCTTCTGCTATTTCCTTTCAATTCTTCTTCCACCAGGTGGCTCCATTCATCGTAGAATCTGCAGAAATATGGTAACAATCAATAAGTTGCAGTTTAATCCTTTTAAGTTCCATTCCCTCCCTCCTCCCTCCCATTCCCTGGGGCAGGAATCAGCTTCAGGGGGATCCCGCAGTGAGCTTTCTCAGCGCTTTAAAAGCTGAAATAGCTGGTGGTTTTTCGGCATTCTCAATCAGCTGGCAAGTGGCTTTTTCGCTTTTGGTGTTTTTTCATGCCGCACCCTAGCAACTAGATTCCAGATGTGTTTATTTAACTCTAATCCACTGCAGTGAGTGTCTGTAGCCCAACCTGCTGTTGCCTCGTTGGAGGGCTTAATTTTCTTGACATTTAATTCAATTTCCTGGCGTTTTGGTCTATCACGCCAAATCATTAAAATTTAAAACGCTAACGGCCGCAACCATGCGAGCTGCCGGCGTTAGCCCTGCACAACCTGAGCAAGCCATATTTCACTTTGGCGCCACGCTCACCAACCTAGGCCCCTCTCAGTGGGTCTGCTCTTAATTACTGCAGTTCTTTCTCTCAATACAGGAGCTGTTCAGCTCTTTGGGGGGCTTAGCAGGCCTGCACTTCCTAAACATCTTCTCCCTGGAGAGTCTTTGGGGGAATAGGAGCTGCAGAGGCCTCTTATACCAGAGGCTTAGGCTATCAGTCTGTATCTAAATTGGTTCTTGCCCTACCATATTGGAATTTCCAAATTAATTCCATGGCATTCAAGAATTCCAGGCAAAATTCCACTGGTAGAAAGTGTACTCAAAAGACCCAAGAAAACCTACTAGCGGTGAGAAAAGGAGGGGTAAAGCTCTTCAAAAATTATGTAACAAATCTGTTAAGAGACTGAGGGTAGAGACATGGGAACAGTCCCCTGACAACACAGCTAACTCTGTTCAGCCTACAACAGGGGAGTCCAATCTGGCTCTAGATGAACCCAACCTAGTCAGAGTCCAACCTGACCTTTGGGGTTCAGGGACTGTAGGGCACGAGGAGAGTCAGGTCCCTACACCAGTTTCAGACTCAGCTCAGAAACCTACACCTGACCCTCTCCCCTCTCAGCCTTTTCCACAGGTGTCACCTGAATTTCAGGCCATGATAGCTGCTGCCCTGTCCCAAGCAATGGAGACCAGACTTCAATCTGTTAACCTACCATCCACCTCCTCGACCACCATATCCAAAGACCAAAGCATCTACATTTAGAAAGGCTGCACCAAAGCCCCAGTCTGCTAAGGACTCCTCCTCAGATGATATGGAGGAGGATGAAGACAGAGATGATCCTCTCCACAAAGATGACCCATTCTGAGGTTTGTCTGAGGATGAGGACACCCCTCCAAAATCTCTAGCTCCTTCCTCTATATTGCTACCACACCTTTTCAAGTCACTGAACTTGGAAGCTGCTTTTTTGATGGTAGGTCTGAATTGCCCACCGGCTTAATTCAGAAGAGCCCAAAGGCACCACTGCTACCGGCAAAGAGCAAGACACTGCCCGTTCTTTTCCGATAAACAGCAGGATATGGATGCCATTACTATGCCAAACCTCTTCCGAGAAGCTCTTCTGAAACAGTGGTCTTTCCCAGCCCCCTTGTCCAGGGACAAAAGTTTTTTCAAGATAGTTCCATCCTATGATGACCTCATTTCCTTGCCTAAGGTAGATGAGCCCATCAAATCACTACATCCAGCCGTTGCCATGCCTGGGGAGGCTGAGGAAGTGATGAAGGCTAAGGATCGCCAGATAAAACAGATGCTGAAGAGCCATCAAGCTGATGCCTGGGAAATTAAGGCAACTTTCTCAGCCTCCTTTTTCGCCAGAGCAATGCTACTTTGGCTCCAACAGATCCAACATAGGATTCCACCAGACGACCTCAGGGACCAACAAGATCTTAACAAGATATTTGCTTCAGCCCAATTTGTGGTGGATGCTACGCTTCAAGCATCACGATTCTCTGCAAAGTCCATTGCTGCCTCCAGTGTGGCCAAATGTCTTCATTGGCTCAGACCATAGCAAGCAGGCATACAACAAAAGTGGCAATTAGCAATAGGACCGCTTCAATGCAAAGGCCTCTTCAGAGAGCTTTTAGACCCTCTCCTCACGGAGACCACTGATAAAAGGAAGATTCCTGGACTAACATCAAAAAAGCAGCTTCCAAATTCAACCCTTCCTTTTGGCGCTCCTTTCTCCAACCCAATCAAAACTATATCATTCCAAGGACCCCAGGTCAGTATGCCCCTCAAACCCAAACTCAGTCAGATAGGGGAGCCACAGGTGGCACGTGGAGCCATATCTGCTGTCACACAAGCCATTGCCCTAGCTCAGCTCCAATGTGCATATGTGTGCTGGCCAGCTGATTTGTGGCTCACACAGAGGCTCTAGGAAGCCGTTTTTGGCTTCCAGAGAGTCTCCAGGGGGATGTGGGAGAGTGTTTCTACCCTCCCCCAGCTTCAGAGAAGCCTTTGGAACCTGGGGAGGGCAAAACACGAGGCTACTGGGCCCATCAAAGGTTGGGAAACAGGCTATTTCCAGCCTCTGGGGGGGGGAAACTGTTTTTGCCCCCTTGGGCATTGAATTATGGGTATGGGCACTTGCACATGCACGATAGCTCGTGCACACGCTCTTTCAGCAATGGAGAAAAAAAAGGTTTGCCATCACTGCTTTAGATCCTTTAAACCAGTGTTTTTCAACCAGTGTGCCATGGCACACTAGTGTGCCGTGAGACATAGTCAGGTGTGCCGTGGGAAAATTAAACATGGGTCCCCAAACTACAGCCTGGGGAGGCCATTTATCTGACCTGCCGCCAGCTGCCTCCATCCGAACATAAACATTCCCCTCACAATCCCTCCAGCTATCAGCGACAGGAAGAGTGGAGGCACAGGGAACGCTCACTGACCAATCACCTTCTAGGATGTATCCCAACCACTAATGATGGACCAATAGCAGGCCTCCTCTCATCCACACCCTGGAAGGTCCCTGCTCGGGCTGCCGCGCACTTGTCATTGTGTGGCCGCGGTGAGTAGTTGAAGCTGCAACTCCTCCCCATGGTCCCGATTTCTAATCCTGGTCAGGACTGGAGGTAAATGTTGCCACCACTAGATGAAGCCTCAGCCTCAGCTGGTTATGTCTATCCTGATGGTGTATATAGATATTTGACCTTTTTCTTTTTATAAGAGGCCCCCGCAGAGGGTGATATACAAAGCATCATTTTGTGTCATTTTGGTTGGTGGTGTACCCCAGGATTTTGTAAACTAAAAAATGTGCCATGTCTCAAAAAAGGTTGAAAATCACTGCTTTAAACGATCTAGGTGGTAGATACCCAAACATTCCTATTGGGGGTCACCTGGCCTGATTCTTTCCAGCCTGGCAAGAAACTTGCATGGACTTTTGGATTTTATCCACTATCCAGTGGGGCCTATCCCTAGAATTTTTGTCCCCTCCTCCCAATTTCTATGTCTCCTGCCTGGTTACCTGGAACTGGAACTTCCTAGCTCTTATGGAAGAGGCGATCAACCACCTCATCTCCATTAGAGCAATCCAGAGAGTTTCCGGAAACCAACGAGGCCTGGGGTTTTATTCTGTTTTGTTTGTTGTACCCAAGGCCTCAGGGGGATGGAGGCCCATCTTAGATCTAAAAAGATTGAACCAATATATTAAATATAGAAGGTTGAAGATGCATTATCTTTCTCCGATTCTTGCCTCTTTAAACAAAGGGGACTTCATGGTCTCCTTAGATTTAACAGGAGCATACTTATATATACCTATCCTCCCTATTAGGCAAGATAATATCTTGCATAGGCATCACTCCCTGGGTTAGATTACATGCTAGGTAACTACAATGGTTACTGTTGCCATTTCAGAAGGCTGGACAAAGCACATCACATCGCTCCATTCCAATTCCCCCGCCCGTGACGAGATCTCTCTCCTGGTGACTCTCTTCAGCCATTTCCAAAGGTTCCAACTTCAAGGTCATGAATCGGATAACCTTCACAATGGACGCCAGTCTGTTGGGCTGGGGAGCTCATACCTCAGGTATGGGAACCCAGGGGACCTAATCCCCAACAGAAGCTCAACGTCCTATCAATTGGCTAGAACTTAGGGCAGTGCATCTGGTCCCGAAACACTTTCGCCAACTAATTCAGAGGAAACACCTGTTAATCTTGACAGACAATATAGCAGCCAAGAGCCACATATGCCACCAGGGAGAAACTCGATCCAAAGTCCTGATGCTTGAATCCATGAGACTAGGTCTGTGGGCAAAGAGACATCTACAATCCCTCTCAGCAGATCACATATCGAGGAAGCTCAATCTGCAAGCAGATTGGCTCTCTCGCCAGACACTGGATCCAAGTGACTGGCAACTCCTGCCAGCCCTGTACAACCAAATTTGCCTCCAATTCGGACTCCCTGCAGTTGACCTCTTTGCGACTGCTCTCAGTTCTCAACTTCCTCGATTCTTCTCTTGCTACTCAGAGACGGGAGAGGAAGCGATCAATGCCCTGAGGAGCTCGTGGCCCCAAGCACTCCTCTACGCCTTTTGTCCAATCCTAATATTCTCAGAATTAATTCACAAGATTCTGTCAGAGAACGCACAAGTCATTGTAATCGCTCCTCACTGTCCAGATGTGCATGGTACTGATGTACAAACACTTTCCCTCGCGCCCCCATGTCGACTCCCCATTTCAGTGAACATGCTGCAACAAGGAGCATTCTTTCATCTGGACTCCGACTGGTTTCATCTAACCACTCGGAGATTATCAGGAAGGACAAGGTTACGCCCCGGATGCTATTGTGCTGATGATGCAGGCCTCGAGGCCATCAACCAATTGCATCTATGGACACACCTGGACCAAGTCCTGCGAATGGTGTGAGAAGGAGGGTCTCTCACCTGTGTATGTTCCTCTTCACAAAATGATCAGCTTCTTAATGCAAGGATTCCACATGGGCCTTGCGGCTAACACGCTATGCCATCAAGTTGCAACTCTTTCCTCCGTAATTGCAGGTCCAAGAGGTGAACCTCTTCGTAGTTTCCCTGCAATTCAAGAGTTGATTAAAGGAATAGCTAACACCTCCAGTCATCCACCGTTACCCTGTTTTGGACTTATATCGAATGTTGTCATCCCTCATCTCATCCATATGAACCGCTCAGAGAAGAATCCCTGAGACATCTGTCATGCAAGGTAGCCTTTCTTATAGCTATCACATCAGCTCGACATATTTCAGAGATAGCAACTCTTTTCATCAGACAAGATCTTTGTCAATTCCATCCAGAAAAGGTCATCCTTAGACTGGATCCTACATTCTTTCCTAAGGTTAACACCATGTTCCACAGAACTCCCTTCATCGGTTAAGCATTAGATGGCATACACTGGATGTCACTGGATGTTAAAAATTTACATTGAATGGACCAAATCCTTTCACAAGTCAGAAGCCCTCTTCGTGTCCTACCATCCCGGTTCTCTGGGTACCAAGGTTTCCTCTACAACCTTGGTTAGATAGATCAGGTACACTATCACCAAGGTATACGAAGCAGTGGCCATGCCAATTCCTAGAGGAATTACAGCACACTCAACTCAAAGCGCAGTGACTTCAGCAGCCTGGGCAACCCAAGCATCCTTAGAAGAAGTTTGCAAGGCAGCCACCTGGTATGTCCCATGTGACTACTGTCTCCATCCTTGGCATGGAGAATAGGCGTTGGATACTCGGCTGAACACCTCTTTTCATGCTTGGAACGAAGACTGTAGTCACCTCCCTTCCTAGGTTTACTCACCTTTCTTGTCTTCTTTTTTGTTCTTCTCACACTTACCTGGCCGAGAGTCAACTAAGTTGAAAGCCAACACGAGCCAAGTGTTTTTGGATTCGCGAATAACTGGGAAAGGGGCGGATCTAGCAGTGTCTTTAAAGACTTGTTGCTCGGTCCTGATTGGCTAGGACAGCGAGCTAAGCCCACGTGACTACTGTCTCCGTTCCATGCATGAGAAGAGGCGTTCAGGTGAGTATCCAACGTCTATTTTCAAACAAAAAGGTCAGAGATTTGATACCATTCTCAAGAAGAGCATATATTAGAGCTGGGGTGGCACAGTAGTTAGAGTGCAGCACTGCAGGCTACTTAGAAACATAGAATATTGACGGCAGAAAAAGACCTCATGGTCCATCTAGTCTGCCCTTATACTATTTGCTGTATTTTATCTTAGGATGGATATATGTTTATCCCAGGCATGTTTAAATTAAGTTACTGTGGATTTACCAACCACGTCAGCTGGAAGTTTGTTCCAAGCATCTACTACTCTTTCAGTCAAATAATATTTTCTCACGTTGCTTCTGATCTTTCTCCCAACTAACCTCAGATTATGCCCCCTTGTTCTTGTGTTCACTTTTCTATTAAAAACACATCCCTCCTGAACCTTATTTAACCCTTTAACATATTTAAATGTTTCGATCATGTCCCCCTTTCTGTCCTCCAGACTATACAGATTGAGTTCATTAAGTCTTTCCTGATAAGTTTTATGCTTAAGACCTTCCATCATTTTTGTAGCCCATCTTTGGACCTGTTCAATTTTGTCAATATTTTTTGGTAGGTGAATTCTCCAGAACTGAACACAATATTCCAAATGTGGTCTCACCAGCGCTCTATAAAGCGGGATCACAATCTCCCTCTTCCTGCTTGTTATACCTCTAGCTATGCAGCCAAGCATTCTACTTGCTTTCCTTACCGCCTGATTGTACTGTTCACCCATTTTTAGACTGTGAGAAATCACTACCCCTAAGTCCTTCTCTTCTGAAGTTTTTGCTAACACAGAACTGCCAATATAATACTCAGATTGAGGATTCCTTTTGCCCAAGTGCATTATTTTACATTTGGAAACATTAAACTACAGTTTCCATTGCTTTGACCACTTCTCTAGTAAAGCTAAATCATTTGTCATATTACAGACGCCTCCAGGAATATCAACCCTATTGCACACTTTATAGTCATTGGCAAATTGGCAAACCTTTTCTACCAAATCTTCCCCTATGTCACTCACAAAGATATTAAAAAGAATAGAACCCAGAATAGACTCTTGTGGCACACCGCTTGTAACCAGTCTGCTCAGAATACTCGCCATTAACAACAACCCTCTGATGTCTACGCTTCAGGCAGCTGCAAATCCACAGAACTAACTTATCTATCAGCTCTTTATGTGGAACCGTATCAAAGGCTTTGCTGAAGTCCAGATAGGCAATATCCACAGCACCACCTTCATCCAACACCTTTGTGACATAGTCAAAGAAATCAATGAGATTAGTCTGACATGATTGCCTTCGGTAAAGCCATGTTGGTTTGGGTCCAATAAGTTATTGATTTTTAGGTGCTGATTTATCCTCTTTTTGAGTAGAGTCTCCATCATTTTAACTATAACTGATGTCAAGCTAACTGGCCTGTAGTTACCAGCTTTTTCTCTACTGTCCTTCTTGTGGATAGGCACAACACTGGCCATTCTTCAGTCGTCAGGAACTTCTCCTGTTAAAATTGATTGGTTAAACAAATCAGTCGGGGGTAGCAATCACAGATCTGAGTTCTTTAAGAACTCTCGGTTGGATGCCATCTCAACCCATTGCCTTATTTATCTTTAATCATTCAAGTTCTTCTAAGACATCGGCCTCTAAGATCACTGGAGCTAAATCCCTACAGCTGGAAGCAATGCTATATCCTCCAGCTAACTGCTAGCTTTAGTTCAGCAGTTCAAATTTCGCCACCGGCTCAAGGTTGACTCAGCCTTCCATCCCTCCGAGGTGGGTAAAATGAGGACCCAGATTGTTGGGGGCAATATGCGGATTCTGTAAACCGCTTAGAGAGGACTGTAAAAGCACTATGAAGCAGCTTATAAGTCTAAATGGTATTGCTATTAGATTTCAGTTTGAAATCCTGGAGAGATGACATTCAGTTTAGATAACAGAATTGGTGATGGATCATTGTTGCAATGGTATGTGGGATGACCTTAGGAGACAGGAGGAAAAGCTACTTATGCTGCTGTAGATCAGGGGAAGGCAAAGTTGGCTCTTCTATGACTTATGGACTTCAACTCCCAGAATTCCTGAGCCAATCATGCTACCTGAGCAATTTTGGGAGTTGAAGTCCGCATGTCATAGAAGAGCCAACTTTACTTACCCGTGCTCTAGATCATTGCAAATTCTGTCTTAGTTATTATGTTATTTATATCATGGTATTCTGCAATTTGGTAACTGTGTACAGTTACTTACTGCTAGTATAGCAACAACACTGCTGCTGGCTGGTTGAGGAATTCCCTGTGGATCGGAAGCCATTTCCAAAACTCCTAGGAAGATTTTCTGCCAGTCTTTGGAAGAAAGTAGATTTGTAAGATTAATGGCAGCCTTGCAAGGTAGTCCATACAAGGACCATACAAAGAAGCACATCTAGAAGTACTAGCAAAAACATCTTTTATAAAGTTACACTAACAGAATCTTTGCAATCTCATTTTTATAGTCCCAGGGAGGGTCCTTTCTGAGATGTTTACTATGCCTCCATTCTTTTTGTGGATTCAGCTGCCACTTGTCTGACCATTATCTATTATTTATTAGATTTGTATGCCGCCCCTCTCCGCAGACTGGACTCTTCCTCGTTTCTCCCAAGATCATTCCCATATACCATTACAATTGGGTCTGATGGCTTGGTATAATACAGTTGCCTTATACCTGAGCTGACATCTGTATATGGTGTATCCTAAAAGCGTTATTTTTAGAATTTTTACTGGCCAAGTGTGATTGGACACACAAGGAATTTGTTGTGGTGCATATGCTCTCACTGTACATAAAAGAAAAGATACATTTGTCAAGAATCAAGAAGTACAAAACTTAATGATTGTCATGGGGTCAAATAAGCAATGAGAAAACAATCAATATTAATAAAAATCTTAAGGATACAAGCAAAAGTTACAGTCATACAGTCATAAGTGGGAGGAAATGAGTGATAAGAATGATGAGAAAAAATTAGTAGTAATATTAGTGCAGACTTAGTAAATAGTTTGACAGTGTTGAGGGAATTATTTGTTTAGTAGAGTGATGGCTTTTGGGGAAAAAACTGTTCTTGTTTCTGGTTGTATTGGTGTGCAATGCTCTCTAGCGACGTTTTGAGGGTAGGAGTTGAAACAGTTATGTCCAGGATGCCAGGGGTCAGTAAATATTTTCATAGCCCTCTTTTTGACTTGTGCAGTATACAGGTCCTCAGTGGAAGGCAGGTTGGCAGCAATTGTTTTTTCTGCAGTTTTGATTATCCTCTGAAGTCTGTGTTGGATTACAAAAGAAGCAAAGCTTACGGGATTTCAAGAATGGTAGATACGATAAAGTACCGAATGTGATAAAATAATCCTTGATATTACAATAAGGAGGAAAACACTATTCTACAGAAATAGACATGCATGTCTGTCAGTGGTTTATGTAAAAACAAATTTCATATCAAGCCATTACTTGTGCGTAACAGTTTTGTCATTGGGTTCAAAAATGTTTCCCTATCAACCAAAACTGAAGAAAAGCATTGTTCTCCAAGGCACTTACAAGGAGAGTCCAACATGGGGTATTTCTCTAGTCTCATTGGAAGGGACTGAGTTTAATTTAAATATTATGCAGGTACCGCCCCCTAGCCCAACAGTCATGAAAACTCAGTCGCAGTAAAGGGACCTTTGAGTTTTCTCTCCACAAGTATTTAGTACAGTAGTCCCTCGCTATATCGCGCTTCACCCACCACGGCTTCACTTCATTGCGGGTTTTGAAGTCAGTGTTGGCACAGATACGGCGCTTAGAAGTTTGGAAGGGCAGGACAAGCCAACCAGCCCACGGCTGGGCGAATGATGAGCGGGGCGGGGATTGAGCTCCGGCGGAGGCCCGTCCCCTCGTTCAACCCGCCTCGCCAGTGCCGAGAAGGCAGTCTTTGGAGGCGCGCTTAGTGGTTGGCGGCGGCAGCGGTGTGCTTGGGGTTGTAGAAAGAGCTCCCGGCAGCGCGTGAACGAGCGAGCGCGAGCAAAGAAAGGAACGTGACACGGCGGGGATTTCCAGACTGGGCTCGAGGGCGGGAGAGGAAGTGCTGGGCGGGTGGAGGGGAAAAAAAAAAGAAAAGAAAAGAGAGAGAGAGAAAAAAAGAACCAGCCGGGGCAGCTCACCAGGGACTTTCCAGCCGGGGCAAGGCAAAAAAGACAACGTTTGGCCGAGCTGCTGCAAAGAATAGCAGTGGGTCGGGAATGCTCGGAGGCGGCGATTCTTTTGCCCCCCTCCCCTTCTTTTCCTCAGGCGCAGAGTAAGTAGTAGTGGGGGGGGGGGAAGGTTAGCCGGCCGTTGCTCGCCTCCAGGCATCCGGAGCTGGTGGGAAGGAGGAGAAAGGGAGCAGGGAGCGTCCCCCCTAAAGAACTATCAGTCGATAAATTCCCCATCGCGGATTTCACCTATCGCGGACGGGTCTGGAACGTAACACCAGCGATAGGTGAGGGACTACTGTAAATGATTTCAAATTAGTTGTCATTTTACTTTTTTCTCAAACTGTTTAATGTTTCTTTTTTCTTGCAGGTGTTCTTCAGGAAACTGGCTCCCTCCTTTGCAGCAGTGCACCAGACCCTCCGTGGGTTCTGTCCTCTTGCCTGCCGTGCCCTCCGACACCCCCCTTCTTCACGTACAACATCGAAAGTACGGGGGGGGGACGAATTAATCATGGCCAAAGTGGGCGACCGGGTCACCGACCTCCGTGGTCACACCCGGCTAGTAGGAGGCGGTTGATGTCGGGAGGGGCCTGCCCCGCCCGACGAACATACCAGAGCTGAAGAAACGACGAAAACCTCGAGAGGCGACCTTTCGGCAGAAGTGCTGGGGCAGGAAGACGCCTCAGATGCTCTTAAAGCGCCGAGACGGATGACGGATGCCATTTTTAGAGTTGGAAACGGCGGGAGGAACTCGATTGTTTTTCCCGCTGGTTTCCATAGCAATGGTGCGGCGGCCATGTTTCTTTTACAAAATCAAGGAGGGGTAGAACGGAGCCGAAGACAGCTCCCAGCCACACCCCAGGTTTACCCCAGTAGCACGCAGCTGCATTGGAAACCATAGACCGTTGGTTTTCACTCTCTCTATTCGGCTGCGTGATCCGGTTGAGCCTTCGCTTTCGAGGCGTCTGTGAGTGTTTACAAGGGGAGACAAAAATATGGCTGATACTTCAGCACATTCAGGGGAGGAACTGCCCGCTACAATTCAGCCCTGTACCCCCAAGGGAAAGCCACAATCTGAGAAGAACAAGTCCAAATCTTCTCAGGGAGCCTCACTCAAAGAGGATGAGAAAAGAATAAGGGCGCTTGAGAGACAATTAGAAATGGTGCAAAGACAACAACCAGCTGCCTTGTCTCAGCCCGGCCTCCCCCATGAGTGGAATAGCAGGGGTAGCAGGCTCGGCAATGGAGAAGGGTTGGTCGCCAGAACGCCCCCTACTATCAGCAACAGAGGCCTTTAATGCCCCTCGGCAGTCACAGCCATGGCCCAACTTTTCAACCATTCAGCAAGGGCCACAATATAGCCAGCCCACAGCCACCTTCACACCCTCAGCTGTGGGGCTGAGGAGCTCTCTGGACACATGGCAAAACATGCCTCAGGCCCTTCAAGACTTAATAGCTAATGCGTATTCACAACGGCTAGCAACGGGTGTCCAGCAACATGCTCCAGTGGCCACGAATCCGCCGCGGGCCAGAGACCTGTGGGTGGCCCCAGCTCCATCATCCTTACAGGGATCAATGGAGGAGGAGTTGTTCCCTAGAGACGATGACAGCGAGGATAGCGATGGTCTGTCTGGGGATGAACAACCACCTGAACCCCCGAGCTTTGTAGGCCTTTTCAAACCCTCCCTGTTCAGAATCATGCTTAACAAGGCCAAGTTAGCCTTCGAAGAAGCAGGGGAGGGGAAACAAGCAAAGGAAACCACAGCGCCACCCGCGACGGGGGTGCTTCTCACAGTGCCTAAAAAAGAAACGGAGCATATTCCCTCCTCAGAGATTTTCCTCAAGAACATTAAAAGACCTTGGGAAACCCCGGCAGCGGCTCAGGGGCCGTCTATGATCGATCAAAAATTCTATACATTTGATCAGGAGATGGAATCACTATTAGCCCCTCCAACCATAGACACTCCAGTGGCAAGCTTAGTGTCTACCGCCCTGGTGCCGTCGGAGGTTTCAGATGGGCTAAAGGCTGAAGATAAGAAAGCTGAGAATGTTGTGCTCAAGACACACCAAATGGCAGCCTGGGCCTTACGCGCCGCTTCCGCGGCTTCGTTTTTCAATCGGGCCACTATCCTGTGGATACAGGACATTCAATCCAGGGTGAACCCTGAGGACAGCAGACTTCGCCAAGATTTAAACAAACTGTTGGCGGCTACTGAATTTTCGGCGGATGCCACCGTGGATGCAGCTAAATTTGCATCCAGAGCAATGGCATCTTCCCTGTCATCTCGCAGACTGATTTGGCTTTGCAGCTGGCAGGCGGATGTTAAATCCAAATGGCGCCTGGCCTCCGCACGCTTCCAGAGTGAGAAATTGTTCGGAGACTCCCTAGAAAAGGTCCTTATCGAAGATAAGGACAAGAAAAAGGTTCTACCATGATCCAATAAGAGAGGGGAAAGATGTTTCACCCCCTTCTACAGACGTCAGACATTTCATGCCGAGCCCTCCTCGACAGTCTCCCAGGGATCGAGGGCATTCTCCCTGGGCTCCTTCAACCAGGGAGGCTTCCACACAAAGAAAACATATTTAGCAGACTGGGGCAAGCCCTCTCAGCACGGCCGCCGTCCCTTTAGAGGTTCCAACTTCAAGAGATCCAGACGAACCAAATGACTCTGCAGTGACCTATCCTCTTGGGGGCAGACTTCAGCACTTTGCCAACGCCTGGAAGGCTACATCGACAGACACTTGGGCAATTGCCACAGTGTCCCACGGTTTGAGGAAAGACTTCTCTCATCTACCCCCGAACAGATTCCTTCCATGCCCCCAAGTAATAGATTCTCAAAAGAGACTGTTATTACACAGAGAAATAGTGCATATATTAGAAATAGAGGCGATCGAGGAAGTACCCCTACACCTAAGAGGAAAAGGTTTCTACTCGGTCATATTCCTGGTTCCAAAGTCCTTGGGAGGGTATCATTTAATATTAAACCTAAAATGTTTGAACCTCTACGTGCGTTACCAGAGGTTCAAAATGCACTCCCTCCGTTCCATTCTGCATTCTATACGTCCAAGGGACCTCCTAGCGTCAATATACCACAAGGAGGCCTACTTACATGTGCCGGTATTCCCGGCGCATAGGCAATTCCTACGCTTCTGTTTAAACGAGACTCATTACCAATACAGGACAATGCCATTTGGCCTTTCTTCAGCACCAAGGACGTTCACGAAACTATTGGACGTCTTTACGGCCACTCTCAGACACCGGTCAGTGCGCATTATGGCATATCTCGACGATATCATAATATTGTCGAAGTCCCTGGAACAGGCACATCGAGATCTACAATTTACACTGACCACTCTCCAAATACACGGGTTTACCATAAATTGGGACAAGAGCCACTTAACCCCGACAACATGTCTGGCTCACCTAGGTACCTCCATAGACACGGAATCATGTCAGGTTTTCCTGTCCCAGGAAAGGCAGGCCAATATTCAGACCCTAATACAATCTTTGAGGACTCAACAAAGACCTTCACTGGACTTCCTGTCAAGGATAGTAGGCACCCTAGTATCTTGTATAGAGATTGTGCCCTGGGCCCGGTTGCATCTACGTCCACTCCAGTGGTTCCTCCTACCCTTTCAAAGGAGAAAAACCAGTCACACCCATGTCAAAGTGACCCTCAAGGTGGGGATCAGACATTCCCTGTGATGGTGGACTTCAACAGTGATCCAGAGGGGCTCACCATTCCGAGGTCAAGACTTTGTGACTATAACGACGGACGCCAGCTTGACCGGCTGGGGAGCCCATCTCTCATCCAACATGGCTCAGGGTCTGTGGAATCCACAGGACTTACAGGACGTAAACATCAATTTCCTGGAACTAAAGGCTGTTTCCTTGGCACTGCACAGCTTCTCTCCCCTGGTACAGGGAAGACACGTTCTGATCTTAACAGACAATGTCTCAGCCCGTTCCTACATCAATCACCAAGGGGGAACGAGATCCAGGCGACTGATGCAGGAATCGAAATCCCTGTTCAGATGGGCAGAGGTCCATCTGGCCTCTCTTTCGGCCAAGTACATATCGGGGCAAGAGAACGTGTGGGCAGACTGGCTGAGCCACAGGACTATAGACCCGGCGGAGTGGAGATTGGACCTCAGAATTTTCCAGGAGATAACCAATCGCTTCAGCACAACAATAATAGACCTACTTGCAACGTGCCACATTACATAGCTTTCACGCTTCTTCTACGGGTTCCTTTCTCCGGGAATGGAGGGGGTGGATGCGTTGCGACTCCCCTGGCCAAAGGACCTCCTGTATGCTTTCCCTCCCACTCGCATTATACAGAGAGTCCTGCAAAAGATCCTGGAGGAACAGGCCGAGGTACTGCTGGTGGCGCCATATTGGCCACGGCGAGCATGGTTCTCGGACTTAATGGAACTGTCCATCTCCCCACACTGGAGGATTCCGGACCATCTAATAATCCTCAGCCCAAGATGCATTGTACACCCGGAGCCACAATGGTGGCAACTGACCATGTGGCACTTGAGGGGGATTGCCTGAGGCACCAACATCTGCCTGACACGGTCATAACTATCATGCAAGCTGCGCGTAGGCCATCTATGAAACGCATCTACCAGGCCACTTGGTCGGCCTTCTGTGAGTTTTGCAAGGCTCAAGAGATCGATCCCCAGTCGGCCTTACTGGGTACTGTACTAATCTTTCTACAGGCAGGGCTGGATAAGGGATTAGCCCCCAATAACTTGCGGCATCATGTGGCAGCGCTGTCCACTATATTAAGTCAGGACTATTACCGCCCTCTATCCATGGATTAGGGACTTTTTAAAAGGAGCGTCAAATATTCGTCCGGCAACGGTTCATAGATATCCATCTTGGGACCTGATGCTGGTTCTGCGAGCTCTGACAGCTCCCCCCTTTGAACCGCTGAGGACAGTTTCGTTACGTTTTTTGTCCATCAAGACAGCGTTCTTAGTCGCAATCACCTCGGCTAGACGCGTATCAGAGCTGTCAGCTTTGTCGGTGAGACCTGACCTCTGCCTATTTCACCCGGACAGAGTTGTGGTACGATTAGATCCGAGTTTTATTCCAAAAGTAAACTCCTGCTTCCATAGAGCACAGGAGATAGTATTACCGGATTTCTGCACACATGGCACACACCCATCAGAACTGAGGTAGCATAAATTAGACGTAAGACGTGCAGTTAAAATTTATACCCGTAGGACACAGGCCTTCAGAACATCGGAGGCATTATTTGTATCCTTTTCTTCTCGGAAAATGGGCACGAGGGTTTCATCTCAAACCATCAACCGTTGGATAAGGGACTGCATCACAGAGGCTTACAAAGCAGAATGTCAGACTATTCCTCAGGGAATAACAGGACATTCCACACGTAGTGCAGCAGCCTCTGCGGCCTGGGCTACGCAAGCTTCGATTGAAGATATTTGTAGAGCAGCCACTTGGGCAGTTCCATCCACCTTCATCAAGCATTACCGAATTGACTCTTTTGTCTCCGCAGAGGCAGCCTTTGGGAGGAGGGTACTGCAAAGGGTGTGCTCAACATAAGCGCCCTTGGTCCAGCCTTATCCCTCCCTTTCATTATGGCTTAGGTACATCCCACGTTGGACTCTCCTTGCAAGTGCATTGGAGAAGGACCGTTGAACTTACCTGAACGGTCTTCTCGATGCATTGCAAGGAGAGTCCAAACCCGCCCGGCTTATTGGACCAGGGCATTTATCTTTTATAATTGTTGCTTATTCCGAGTTGATATTGCCTTCCATTTGTTAAATAAAAGTTTATAGTTTACTGCTCCTTCGTTTTCTCATTCACTGGTGGGCCAGGGGGCGGTACCTGCATAATATTTAAATTAAACTCAGTCCCTTCCAATGAGACTAGAGAAATACTCCACGTTGGACTCTCCTTGCAGTGCATCGAGAAGACCGTTCAGGTAAGTTCAATGATCCTTTCTTTCCTCAACCAGAGTGAGATTTATGTTCAATAATATCCCCAAACTCTTCTTTATAGAATGTTGCAATTCCATTCATATTAGGCAGATCTACCACCTTTCTGGATTATGGTTCCTCATAATAAACACCATCATTTCATTTAAATTCAGTTCCAAGTTTATTACTGCGAGGATTAGTCAATTAATAACTGCAGAGTAACTAATAACTGCAGAAAGGCATTCGGGGGAACTCAATTATTGTCAATATACTGGAAACCCTAGGTTCAAATCTCCTGATCATTTCCTACATATAACAAGTATTGGAGACAAAATGAAACCCTGAAAGTTACTGTATAATAATTTCCATTTTGAGGGTACCTGTTCTGGAGGCCCTACTATCCAAGCAATAGAAACAGATGATTACAAATGTTGCGATGGATTTAACAAGGAAAGACTCAGGCAGAGTGAATCAAAACAAAACATCTTTATTTTAAAAGAGAAAGTAACTGCCGTGGTAGACACTCTATAAAACAGCTTAGAAGCATGGCGAAGAGAAAGGAATGTGCTGCTACGTAAGCAGGCGGAAATGACTGTGTGGGATGTGATGTAAATATGGGTGTGATTAAGAGGGAAGGCACACATTAACTCTTTAACTACTGAATGTCTCTGTGGCTGGCAATTTCCAGCGTGACAACAAAAGCATTCTTCCTTTTCCCAAATCTCTCAAGCAATCCAGAAAGATAGCAAGGTTGATAGTATTGAAAGCTGCCAGGTGGCAAAAAAATATGTAACAGTGGAGTCAAACTCTTATCAATCCCCAAATGTCAGCCATCAGACCAGCCAATACCATGGTCCATCCTTAATCTACGGGCGTGGACAAAAAAATGGAAACACCTTGAAACATCATCAAAATATCTTTTAATATGGTGTTGGTCCACCTTTTGCAGCAAATACAGCCTCAATTCTCTGAGGTACTGATTCCTACAAATTGTGAATTGTTTCCAAAGTAATTTTAGCCCATTCTTCAGTTAAAGCACCCTCCAGTTCTTTTAGAGACGATGGTGGTGGAAATCGACTTCTTACTTGAATCTCTAAAATTGACCATAAATGCTCAATAATGTTGAGGTCTGGTGATTGTGGTGGACAAATGAAATGCTGAACTTCATTAGAATGTTCCTTGTGCAATTCTTTAACACTTCTTGCTCAATTGATTGGGGCATTATCATCTTGAAAGATGGCATCCCCCTCTGGAAACAGTTCTTGAACCATAGGATGAATTTGGTCGGCCAAAATTCCTAAATAGTGAGGGCTGTTAATTCTTCCATGAAGGGAAATCATTGGCCCAGCAGATTTTCAAGAAATTGCACCCCAGATCATCACTGAACCCCTGCCATGTTTGACGGTTGGGAGAAGGCAGTCTGGATGAAATGATTCTTTTGGCTGTCTCGAGACGTAAACACGGCCGGAGGTCGGAAAAAGGGTAAACGATAATTTGTCAGAGAAAATCTCATTTTGACACTGCTCGAGGGACCATTTCTGGTGGTTTCCACACCACTAAATGCTTTGAAATATTTGTCTTTTGAGAGCAGGGGTTTTCTAATTGCAGCTCTTCCATGGAATCCAGATTTGTGAAGCTCCCTTCGAACAGTTTTTGTGGAAACTGGGTTCTGTATGTGTCTATTGAGCTCTGCAGTGATTTTAGGAGCTGTGGTCTTGCGATCCGCTCTTAACAATTCACTTTAGAGTCCGACGGTCTCTCTCAGACAACTTCGACTTTCGACCAGACCTGTGCTTGGCTGAGGACGTTTTCCCTTCTCTTTCAAAAGCAGTCATTACTTTTGAGACATTACCTCTTGAAACGCCAAACATTCGGGCACTTTCTGTTACAATAGTCCCTGCCATTTGAACACCAACAATTTGGCTTCTTTGAAAGTCTGAGAGGTCTGCTATTTCTAGAAGGTTATAACCAATTTCCTTAAATTTCTGTTTAAAGAAGGTAGTTTAAAAAAGCATATCAAATAACATAATTTTTTTTAAAAAAACCATTAAAATATGTCAAGTTTTGATTGATTTGAACATGTTCAAACATTATGATGCCAAAAAGTCAGATGTTTTCATTTGTTTGTCCACTCCCTGTACATTGAAATAAATCAAAATAATCTGTTTCCTTCCGACTATCAGCAGTTGAAAAATTGCCATTCTCTTTCATATAACTTTTATTAAAGATGTTGCTTACACTACTAAAACCAAATACAAATTAAATTAAAACAAAACACCTTATCTAAACATGTTAGTTAAAGATTGGCCTATAATTGTAATAGAAAGTATGGATAACCATGGGGAACAAGGGAAAGAAATGCAGTCTAGGGAACAATTAGACAAAAGGGAGGTGCTCTCAGTTGCTTAATAGTTAGAGAAAACAACCCACCCAAAATGATCTGAAAGTTAACATTTTCTGTGAGAGGTTTGGAAGATTCTGTTAATGTTACAATAAATCAGATTTAGTTCATCTAATCATGTTTTGTTTCAGGATTACTGACAATAACTATTTATCTTTTAGAAAGAATCATTGCTCAGGAATGAATTGTTTCAAATATTAGATGTTGATGAAATAAACATTAAATCTGTATTTTATTGTATATCTAATAATATGTTTAAATCAGCAGTCTTCAAAACAGACAGGAGCACCAGCAGCTTATCCTTTGACATCGCCTCCCACATCCTATCACAACACTGTTACTCCTTCACCTTCAATGATGCTTACCCAGTCACCAGGTAAAATGGCTTTTTGGGTTGGCTTAATTGGTGTAATCACAGCTTTCTTAATTAAGCCATAGGATCAGTTAACAAAGAAATTGTAGTTACTAAAAATGTTTTACTTGTTTGTTCAACATAATGTAGTTTATTAGATTATATTAGATTATATATTAGATTATATATATATTATATATTATGATTATAGAGTTATAATAATCCTATCACACCTTTTGGAAATAGTATCAAATGACCTTTTCCCTTCTTACAGTCATTAACTGATGAAAAATGCCATATTCTGTGCTTGTATAAATTATTCTTTCTTCACATATTTGTATCCTCAAAGTTTAAAAGAAGTATTTATAAGAAGCTAGCTGATAACCCAGCATTGCCCAGGTATTTATTTATCCCAATCCTGTATTGGGGGAAAAGAAGCACAGACATCGAAGCCTTTGTCTGAGCCTTTGTCATTGAGAGGGGCCTTTATTCCCCCTACTCCCATACCCATCATTTCTGCCCTCTCCCTTCCCCCTCCCATGCACTCCTCTTTCCTGCCCTTTCTATAATCCTGGCACCAAATCTACTGGTGGTGTCTTCTGCCAAGAGAAGGGAACATCAGGCGTTTCCCCATTGGTCCGCTGGAGGGTGAATGTCATAGCTGGCTTTCCAGAGGAAGCTGCGCAGGAAGTGATATCACAAACAATTGCTGCGCTGGGATGCTCCTTAATGGCCCAGGGATTTATTTATTTATTTATTTATTTATTTATTCAATTTTTATGCCGCCCTTCTCCTTAGATTCAGGGCAGCTTACAACATGTTAGCAATAGCACTTTTTAACAGAGCTAGGCTATTGCCCCCACAATCCGGGTCCTCATTTTACCCACCTCGGAAGGATGGAAGGCTGAGTCAACCTTGAGCCGGTGATGAGATTTGAACCGCTGACCTTCAGATCTACAAGTCAGCTTCAGTGGCCTGCAGTACAGCACTCTACCTGCTGTGCCACCCCAGCTCTTTTTTTGAGCATTATGCTGGAACACACAAACACACTCCCATACCGATGGGTGCTAGGAATGTGTTTTGCTCCCCCCCCCAATTAGTTTAAAGAGGGTAAGTCATCTATGTATCAGGTTTGGTCGAAATTGCTCTGGCATTACAGAGTTATGCTGAAACATGCACACACACATGCACATTATTATTATTATTTATTAGATTTGTATGCTGCCCTTCTCTGAAGACTCGGGGCAGCTCATCCATTATATATACAGTGTTCCCTCGATTTTCGCAGGGGTTACGTTCCAAGACCTCCCACGAAAATCGATTTTCCGCAAAGTAGCGGTGCGGAAGTAAAAACACCATCTGCGCATGCGCACCCTTTTTCCATGGCCGCGCAAGGGCTTGAAGTTGGAGGCGGGGAGCGACGAAAGTGCGGAGGCTGGCAATGATTGTTTTTAATGTTGGCCACCTACCCAGCGCCTCCGGCCTCCTCGCCGCTTCCCCCGCCCGCCCGATTCGCCCCTCTCACCGGCTTTCTTGGGGCACGAGTCTTCCTGCAGCAGCGCTGGCGGCTACGGCTTCTCGGCCTCCTCATTTGGCCGCTCACCGCTCTGAGTGCTTTTAGAATGCCCGCCCCACCCCTCTTGTAGTCCCTTGGCTGAGAGCGCTTTCGTCCCAGCTGTCAGCGAGGGGGGCTGCAGGAGGCGGGACAGACGTTCTCACAGAGAGCAACAGAGAGAGCGAGATGGAAAGGAGAGAGGGAGAAATGAGAAAATGATTGAAGCAGAGAATGACAGGAAAGAGAGAGAGAAGTGACTCTTGAATGAAAGCATACAGTATAGCATACAGTATGGTAAAAGCACTTAAATAATGACAGAATAAAAAACCCCAGCCCTCACCTGTGTTTGAATTTACATACAGGTACAATATTCATTCATTCACTCAGTCATTCATTCATTCATTCTTCTACAGTATATCACTCAGTCCCAACACTTTTAACTCATAAATTACCATTTCCCATCCCCTTAATTACCATTTCCCCTTCCCATTACCTCTACCTGTACCTGTACAGTACATTGAATAAGACAGTCATCCTGATAGTTATAAATGATAATTATTTATTTACATTTTTGGGGGGTGGGGTTAGCATAACTAGGATAACTCGGGATCTTCTTCTATCACCATTTAATCGGGCACTTCTACAATGGACGCTGCAGGTGATGGTGTGACAGACCTCTTGGTTTTCATGACAAACATAGTTATGGGCAGTTGTTGGTGCAGTTTCTTTTTCTGGGCTAACATGGCTCTGTATGGTGCAAAGGTGTTGTCAAGGGAGGCCTTAAAGTGTATAGAGCGAGTCATGTTGGGATCCCAAAGTTCCACCATGTGTTGGAGATGTGCAGCAGCTCTGTGCAGTTCTGCAAGCCGCTCAAGCGTTAGGCCAACATCTTCTTCTTCCTCAGCTTGTTCAGCTCCCTCTTCCTCCTCTTCTTCACTTGCTGACCTGGTCAGCTCCTCCAGATCTTTGTCTGTCAGCGGTAGGCCATGCTCATCAAGCAAACCATTGACTTCATCTGGTGTCATGTCAATGAAGCCTTCTCCACCCAGTGCCTGTGCCAGCTTCACAGATTTCTGGACTGCAGCATGTTGAATTTCTTCGGGAGCAAATCCCTTGTAATCATGCACCACTTCTGGCCACAATTTCTTCCAGCAGGCATTCATTGTCTGTGACTTCATATCCATTAAGGCATTCTGAATGTTCTTCAGACACGATGCGATCGTGTACTGACGCCAGTAGCCCTTCAATGTGAAGTTTTCATCAGCATCCATTGCTTCCACGAGGCTTCCAAGGGAATTGCGCGTGTACAGTGCCTTAAATGCGCGGATAACACCTTGATCCATTGGCTGGATAAGAGATGTGGTGTTTGGTGGCAAGAATTCGACTTGTACCCCAGCATGTTCATGTGCCAGGTCATCATGGCCTCCAGCATTGTCCATTAGGAGAAGCACTTTGAAATTGAGTCCTTTGCCAGCCAAATAATCCTTCACCTGTGGGATGAAGCACTGATGAAACCAGTCCCGCGTGAGGGCTTTTGTAATCCATGCTTTAGGATTATGCATCCAGTACACTGGCAATGCATTCTTATTTCTGTTCTTGAGGGCTCTTGGATTTCGTGACTTATAAATTAGCCCTGGCTTCATCAAAAAGCCTGCTGCATTTCCACACATGATCAAAGTTACCCGTTCTTTTTGGGCCTTAAAACCAGGGGCTTTGGCTTCATCTTGCATCAAGAAAGTCCGTGAAGGCATCCTCTTCCAGAACAGGCCTGTTTCGTCCATGTTGAACACCTGTTCTGGAAGGTAGCCCCCTTCTTCAATTAGGTCTTTAAACGTGCCATGGACGTACTGCTCGGCTGCACCTGTATCTGCTGAGGCAGCTTCTCCGTGCAATGACACACTCCTCAGGCCATAGCGCCGTTGAAATTTATCGAACCACCCTTTGCTTGCTGTGAATGTGGATGGGGCCGAAGAAGCAGTAGATGTTGATGGCTGGGGGTCTTCAGAGTCATCAGCACCTTCACCAGCACCTTCATCTGCAGAGAATGACAGGAAAGGGAGAGAGAAGTGACTCTTGAATGAAAGCATACAGTATGGTAAAAGCACTTAAATAATGACAGAATAAAAAACCCCAGCCCTCACCTGTGTTTGACAATGGTTCTTTTCCCTCATCTGCATCACCTCCTTCTGTGTTTGCAAGACGGGTGTAGAGTTGCTGTGCCTTTGTCCGTATGGTGTTGGTATCCAAAGCAATGCTCTTTTTACGGCAGTCTTGTACCCACACGGACAAAGCAGCTTCCATTTTCATAAGGCGTTTGTTTCTAGGCGTCATCATTCTTTTTGCAGCCTTGTTGAATGTTATCAGAGAAGTTTGCCTTATCTTCTTTTCGTCTTTCCGAATGTATCGCACACTCGATTCGTTGATCCCATAATGCCGACCAACATCTGCATAAGAGGGTCCCTCCTTTAGCATGTCCAAAAGTTCAATTTTCTCCTTAATTGTCAGCATCTTCCTGCTCTTTTTAGCATCGCCGCCTCCGCTCCGCGTGCAACGTTTAGGAGCCATCTTCCAACAAGTTTTAACAAGTTGCAAAAGTTCCAAAGCACGCTGGGATAACACCACTGATTGGCCGAGATTTCTGTCCATCAGCATTGTCGGGCGAAATTTTTGCAATGAAAACGCTGATTGGCTGAGATTTCGGTGCATCAGCGTTGTCGGGCAAACTTTTTGCGATGGCAAAGCTGATTGGCCGAGATTTCGGCCAATCAACAATGGCAGACGTAACTTTGGTGATGACGTATGACGTCATCGGGCGGGAAAAACCGAGGTATAGAAAAAAAACCGCGGACTATTTTTAAATAATTATTTTTTGAAAAACCGTGGTATAGCCGTTTTGCGAAGATCGAAACCGCGAAAATCGAGGGATCACTGTATATATAGATAATTATTTGTTATTTGTATATTATATTTAGGAACTTTACATGCTGCAAATTCTCCGAGTGGAGCATTAAGAGCACCATCACCAGCATCATTTGGCCCAACTCCTTCTCCTTCATCACTTGGAATCACAATGGGACAAAATGCAAATTTTGCCAGCCCCCACGGTAAGCCCATTATCTCTTCAAATAAATATTGATTAACAGTTGATACTTCAGATGTCACCAAATGAACTACATTGTTCTGTGTTGGTTGGAATTCAGATCTTGAAAATATACTAATGTATTCTCCAGCACACTTGGCCAGGTTTCCCTGAGTAAAAAAAAAAGGTTTTTGTTGTTTTTAGTTGCAAAAATCAGGTCCAACCCATCGTGATGCCATGGACAATGTTCCTCTAGCCTTTCCTGTCCTCTACCATCCCCTGAAGTCCATTTAAGCTCACACCGACTGCTTCAGTGACTCTATCCAGCCACCTCATTCTGCTTTTGCCCTCAGTCTTTCCCAGCATTAGGCTTTTCTCCAGTGAATCCTTTCTTCTCATTAGGTGGCCAAAATATTTGAGGTTCATCTTCAGTATCTGGCCTTCTAAAGAACAGTCAGGGTTGATCTCCTCTACCACCATAGTTAAAGGCCTCAATTTTTTGGCACTCAGCCTTATGGTCCAGCTTTCATAGCCATGTATTGCAACTGCATTGCAACAAAAAAAGAAGGTTTTACCCAACTGTAAACATAAGCAAGGTAGATAATATATATTCTACATTGTGATATAACAATAATTAAAGGAAATTAGATATTGAGTAATATTTAATTCAATATTATATTATTATAATTATATTATTATATAATGTAGAGATTGGTTAGATAAATTATGGTAGAAGTAAGGATTTAGTAAACTTAGGATAAAGTAAAGATAACTTACAATGACAAATATATGGAAGAAAATATAAGGAAGAAATGGATATCAAAATGAATTAGAAACGTAAATACTTACAATATAGGTATACGGAATTTTGTACTGATTTTTAGCTAAGGTAGGAAGTGGGATTCCTGGGCCTGCTTGCTTGTATGTCATGCCGTGTCAAGTTTTTGTGTACATAAAATAAATTAAAAGAAACAACAAAAAGGTAGATATTTTAGAAGAAGACTTTTCAAGGAATTAGTTTCCAAATCTCTTGATTCAGTATGCGTTCCTATCAAACTATAGAACACATAGCCAGTGTTCCCTCTAATTTTTTTCCAGTGTGGGTGAAAAAGTATAGTGTCTGAGCGGCAGTCCCTTTGGGACTGGGCGGCATAGAACTCTAAATAAATAAATAAATAAATAAATTAAATAAGTGAGGGCACGCGCTATTACGTATGCGTGAGTTCTGACATCCATAATTCGCTCCCCCTCCTTTCTCTCTCTCTCTCTGTCCTCCTTCCTCTCTCATCTCTCTTTCCTTTCTCTCCCTCCCTCTTTTTATCCTTTCTATCACTCACTTTCTTTCTTTCTCTCCCTCCTTCATTTCCTCTTTCTCTCCCTCCCTCTTTCTCTCTATCCTTTCTATCTCTCACTCTTTCTTTCTCTCCCTTTCTCTCTCTTTCCTTTCTCTCACTCCCTTTTTCTCTTTCCTTTCTCTCCCTCTTTCTGTCTATCATTTCTATCTCTCCCTTTCTATCATTTCTATCTCTCACTCTTTCTTTCTCTCCCTCCTTCATTCCCTCTTTCTCTCCCTCCCTTTCCCTCTCGTTCCTTTCCATCCCTCTTTCTCGCTATCCTTTCTATCTCTCCCTCTTTCTTTCTCTCTCTTTCTCTCATTCCCTTTCTCTCTTTCCTTTCTCTCTCTCCCTCTTTCTGTATATCATTTCTATCTCTCACTCTTTCTTTCTCTCCCTCCCTTTCTCTCTCTTTCCTTTCTATCTCTCCCTTTTTCTCTTTCCTTTCTCTCTCCCTCTTTCTCTCTATCCTTTCTATCTTCTACTCTTTATTTCTCTCCCTCCCTCCTTCATTCTCTCTCTCCCTACCTCCCTTTCTCTCTCCTTCCCTTCTCTCCCTCTTTCTCTCTATCCTTTCTATCTCTCACTCTTTCTCTCCCTCCCTTTCTCTCCTTTCTCTCATTCCCTCTTTCTCTCCCTTCCTTTCTCTTTCCTGTCTCTCATTCCCTCTTTCTCTCTATCCTTTCTATCTCTCACTCTTTCTTTCTCTCCCTCCTTCATTCCCTCTTTCTCTCCCTCCCTTTCTCTCTCTTTCCTTTCTCTCATTCCATCTTTCTCTCTATCCTTTCTATCTCTCACTCTTTCTTTCTCTCCCTCCCTTTCTGTCTCTTTCCTTTCTCTCATTCCCTCTTTCTCTCCTGGGGCTGCCTGTGCCTGCCCTGCAACCCCCACCGCGGATGGAAAGCATTCGGCATTGGCACCCCCAAACCCCCTCCACGGATGGCAAGAGGCTCGGCGGTGGGGGGCGCCGCTTGCCTTTTGGCATCAGCGCCCCCCCTCCATGGGCAGCAAAAGCCTCAGCGGTGGGACGCACCGCTTGCCTTTCGGCATCGGCGCTTCCCCCTCCACGGGCAGAAAGAGGCTCAGCGGTTGGGCGTGCCACTCGCCTTTCGGCATCGTCGCCCCCCCTCCACGAACAGCAAGAGGCTCGGTGGCGGGGCGCACCGCTAGGCCGCTTACCCTTTGGCAGCCCCTGGTCAGCACCCCCCCACAGATGCTTACAGGCCTATCAGCGGGCCGTGCCACTAGCCTCTTAGTTTTCCGCGGCCCCCGGTCATGGACCCAACCCCAGTGCCTCACCCCCCGGACGCTTAGAGGAGAAGCCCGGCAGCGAGCTGCGCTGCCAGGCCCAGGGCCCCCTGGACGATTTTCTTACCTTACCCTCCAGCTGTTAAACAACTGTTTGGCTGCCGGGGGCGGGGAGGAGAAAATCCGGGATTTAAGGGGCGGGGAGGAAAGCGGGCCTGCAATTGGCCCCTTTGTTTCCCACCTTTCCTTAAGGAACTGTTGCTGCCCTATGTTTGTAGAGCAGCAACACTTCTCATTTCAAATTCCAGCGTGGAGGTCGGTCCGCCGCACTGAATTTGAAATTTCCCGGGCTGAGAGGTAAAAACCTCTGCGCCATAGCGCACTGCGCAGCTTAGAGGGAACTATGCACATAACTACTTTTAGTATCCAAGATTATATTGCTTGGAATATGTTGCATGTAAATACCTTTGAAAGGAGAACTACTTTTCCTCAGAATTTGCTGGACTAGACAAGCTGTGCCAGTAATGAAAGAACACCTATGGTTCTTACAGGAATAAAGGTAAAGGTTTCCTCTGTCCAGTCGTGTCATAGTCTAGGGGGAGGTGTTTATCTCCATTTCTTAGCCAAGGTAGCCAGTGGTCATGTGGCCAGCATGACTATATGCACAGGTGCACGGAGTGCTGTTCCTTCCAACTGAAGTAATATGAACTTCCAGGTGAGCAAGAACTGGGACAGTTAACAGAAGCTCACACTGTTGCAGGGTACTCGGATCTTGAACCCAGTCTATCAGCTTTCCAGCTGATAAGCCCAGTGTCTAACTGCTGAGCCATCACGCCCCCTGCCTCTTATGGGAATAGGCCTTGTCAAAACTTTCCCCTTGTCCCCTCTTCTGACAAAGTTGCAAATAGATAGAAGATTAGTGTATACTAAAGTTCAACTTGTTTGAGGTTTTTTGATGTTATCTACAAAATCTTGTTTCTTCCAGTCAACAAAGAGAAGATCAAACATTTGTATGCAGTTTATTGTTACAACCAACATCTATGACTAATACAGGTAGTCCTCAACTTACAACAGTTCAGTTAGTGACTGTTTTAAGTTACAAGATCATTGAAAAAAGAGACCTATGACTGTTTTTCACACTTATGACCATTGCAGCATCCCCACGATCCCATGATCAAAATTCAGATACTTGGCAATGACTCATATTTATGATAGTTACAGTGTCCTGGCATCATGTAATCAACTTTTGTGACCTTCTGACAAACAATGGGGAAGTCAGATTCACTTAATAACCCTGTTCCTAATTTAATAACTACAGTGATTCATTTAACAATGGTGGCAAGAAAAGCAGTAAAATGGGGCAAAATTCACTTAACAAATGTTTCACTTAGCAACAGAAATTTTGGGTTAAATTATGGTGGTAGGTTGAGGACTATCTATATACAATTCCAACCTTGTAGCTTGCCTGAAAGAGATAAAACACATTTTGGTGTTTACATGTTCAGATAACCTAATTAAAAATAAAAGCAATGTTATTTTGATTTAGAATAATAAATTGTGAAAAATCAAGAGGAGACTGGTAGCACCTTTTCTAACTAGCACATTTGATGAAAAGAGATAAGTTTTTATGAGCTGCAGCTGACTTCATCAGATTCAGATGTATTACATCAGCTGCAAGTCACAAAAGCTTCTGCCTTTTAATCAAATGTGTTAGTCAGTTGGAAAAGGTGTTACCAGACTCCTCCTGATTTTCTGCCAACATAGATGAGTGTGGTTCTCCATTTGCCAAGTTAAACTACTGGAAACTGAAATAGATGGACTGAAAATGAGTCCATGGTTTTGAGTTATGTTGAAACACTGATGTAATGTCCAAATATTTCAAACTATTCAGATAACAACCCTGGATATCATTTTTCCCAAAAGTTTTGTTTCATGAAAAACTTTTGTAATTATGGTGGACCTCTTCAAGCTAAACACAAATATGATTTCAAAATGACTGAATCACATAGGAAATCCAAGAAACATGAAATTAGTTTTTAATAACTATAATGTAGTAATCACATAATATTTCCACCATGCTTCATAAGTTTAACAGGGCTAAAATATTTTGCTGCTGATTTTTGTTTGTACTCAGTGTCTGATGCATCTCGCTGCAGTATCCAACAGTAGTCAGCCAGTGTTGATGGGTTATAGTTTCCCTGATACCATTTTTCCATTGTGCCAACAATCTGGTGAAATCTTTCACCATCTAGAAATCAAAGAAATCAAAATGTGAATGCACAAAATGAATCTTCAGTGACATACTGTACTTTATACACACACACACACACACACACACACACACACACACACACACATGACGGTCTTGGTATATTCGGGTTTCTTCCCGTGTAGGATTTAGAAATTTCTGGCGATGTTTCGACGAGGTCCCACTCGTCATCTTCAGGCTGGTGCTTCTGTCCTTGTTCTAGGGCGAACACAGCGAGACCTGAATACAATTCACCATGGAAATAGAAACCAACAACCAACTTCCCTTCCTGGATGTCCTATCTACAAAAAACCCAATGGCTCCCTAGGACACACTGTCTACCAGAAGAAGACATACACCAACCGCTACTTGAACGCAAAATCCCACCACCACCCTGCACAGATCAATTCCGTAGCCAAGACCCTCATTTCCAGAACCAAACGCCTAGCCGACAAAGACCACCTGGAAACTGAATTACACAGTCTCACAAATGTACTAATTTCCATTGGATTCCAAAGAGAGGCAATCACCAACTTAATCCAAAAAGAGACCCCCCCCCCCCCCCAGGACGAAGACACAGAACAGGACAATGGCATCGCCCTCCTCCCTTACATCAAAGGCACCATAGGTAAAATCAGCAAAATTCTCCGCAAACACAGCATAAAGACAGTCTTTGGTACAGATAAAAAAAATAGCCAACATCCTAAGAAACCCCAAAGACAATATCCAGCTAGAAAACCAGGGAGTTTATCAAATACCATGTAAAATCTGCCCAGCCACATATATTGGACAAACTAACAGGAGAGTAAATGCACGTGTTTCAGAACATAAGAATGCATTAAGAAAAAAAGAAAAAACCTCCTCCCTTTTCCAACACTTCAAAACTACAGGACATGAAATTGATTTTGACAGTACCAAATTAATTTCCAAAACAGAACACTACAGCAAAAGAATAATCATGGAAGCCATCAAGATAAAAAAACATCACCAAAATATGAACAAGCGGGATGATACCTCCCGCCTACCAGACATCTGGAAACCAGCCCTCATTAACAAACGTATCCCAGCCATAGAAACTGAAACCAGACTCAGAACACACATTGCAAAACAACCAAGTAGCCTGCAAGCTCCAACTACTCAGGATATCACCCCTAATCCACAATCATTAACTAATCAGCATACCTCACTTAAATCAACGACCCCAGGTTTTACCCCACTGACTCACCAGGAAGTTTCTACCCAGCAGGCAATTGCTGAGCCATCAAACCACACCCAGCCACCAGTATTTATAGAAGGAAGGCAGCTCAGGTCTCCCTGTGTTTGCCCTAGAACAAGGACAGAAGCACCAGTCTGAAGATGACGAGTGGGACCTCGTCAAAACGTCGCCAGAAATTTCTGAATCCTACACGGGAAGAAACCCGAATATACCAAGACCGTCATATATATATCAAAATTGCAATACACAAATTAGACAATTTTAACAAAAAAGACTGCATAAACAACCAAACACAAGAAAAGAAAAGAAAAACAAAAAACAAAGATAAACAGAAGAAGAATAAGTTAAAAAGAGGAATATCCTATTTCTCTCATAGCTATCTTATTTTTATGTATACCGTTCCATATACTACGCAGTTATTCGTATCATTTAATATGTTAAAATTCTCATAATTGGTGAATACTAATTATAATTAATTGTGCTTAATATTAAGATTATTAAATAGTTTATAAATAGTTCACTCCACATTTGCACAATAATCTTCAACTTTTTCATTACACATTATTGTCTGCAAATTATTCTTCATATCCATTCTCATTAATATAACCTCTTCTTACGTTATTTTGTTTCCTTCATTTTAATAATAATAATAATTTATTAGATTTGTATGATGCCCCTCTCTGTGGACTCGGAGCGGCTCACAACAAAATAATAATGTAAACAAATGTAAACAAATCTAATATTAAAAAACATTTAAAAAACCAATATTAAAACCATGCAGCACAATCATTCCATACATAAACTATATATGCCCCGGGGTATCTAGTTCCCCCATGCCTGGCGGCATAGCTTGGTGTTTAATAATTTACGAAAGGCATAGAGGGTGGGGGCAGTTCTAATCTCTGGGGGGAGTTGATTCCAAAGGGGCCGCCACAGAGAAGGCTCTCCCCCTGGGGCCTGCCAACCAACATTGTTTAGTCAATGGGACCCGGAGAAGGCCAACTCTGTGGGACCTGATTGGTCGCTAGGATCCATGCAGCAGAAGATGGTTCCGAAGGTATTTTTGTCCGATGCCATGTAGGGCTTTATAGGTCATTACATTTTGTCTAATCATTCATACAATTTGTCCCAAATTTTATAATTATCTGTTTCTTCTTTTTCATTTATTTTCATTGTTAGTCTGTTCATTTCCACCACTTCAAGTATTTTATTTATAACCAGTAGGTTGGTGAGAACTGTTTCTTTTTTCCAGGGTTGTGTGTAACAAATTCTTGCCGCTGTTATTATATGAATGATCAAATATTGATTGTCTTTATTTATTTTTTGGTCCAATACAGTATATTTAAGAGAAATATCTCTGGTTTTAACTCTACGTTGATTTGTATAATTTCTTTTAACCAACTTTGAACTTTCTTCCAGTAGGTCCTGGCCACTGGATACGTCCACTGTATGTGATAATATGTACCTAATTCTGTTTTACATTTCCAACATTTGGGGAATGATTCAGGGTAGATTTTTGCCAGCCTTGTTGGAGAGAGATGCCAACGATAGAACATTTTATATATGTTCTTCTTGTATGTTGTAGAAATCGTTAATTTGAAATTCCAAGTCCATACCCTTTCCTGGTCATTCAAATCTATCGTGTGTCCTATGTTCTGTGTCCAGGTGATGATAACTTCTTTGACCCTTTTCTCTTCCATTTTGTAATTTAAAATACAATTGTAAAGTTTCAAGATCATTTTTTCCTCAGGGCCCAATAAAAGTTTATCTAGTTCCTGATAGTTTGTTTGGAAACCGAATTACAGTGATCCCTCGAGTTTCGCGATCTCGTTCTTCGCGAAACGCTATATCGCGATTTTTCCACCCGATGACGTCACTCTCTTCCTTCCTTTCTCATCTTTCTTTCTCTCTCTCTTTCTCTATCTTGCTTCTTCCTCTCTCACACTCTCTTCCTCCCCCTCTCATCTCTTTCTTTCCTTATCTCTCTTTCTCTATCTCTCCCCCTCTTGCTGGTGGGCGGCGGGCGGCGGGCGGGCGGGCGGGCGCATCAGCGAGGAGACGGGGTTTCCCCTTTGCGTGGGCGGCGGGGAAACCCCGATCTTCGTCTGCTCGCTGCTGCTGCAGGCAGGCAGGCGGCGGACAAGCGGCGGGCGGACAAGCGAGGCGGCGGACAAGCGAGGCGGGCGGACAAGCGGCGGGCGGACAAGCGGCGGGCAGGCAAGTGGCGGACAAGCGGTGGGCGGACAAGCGGTGGGCGGACAAGCGGCGGGCGGACAAGCGGCGGGCGCGGCAGCAGCAAGGAGCCGAAGATCGGGGTTTCCCCTTTGCGTGGGCGGCGGGGAAACCCGGATCTTCGGCTCCTCGCTGCTGCGGCGCTGCCGAGCAGATCAGCTGCTGGGCGGCGGAAGGAACCTTCCCTGGGTCTTCCCAGGTGCGGAAGTAAAAACACCATCTGCGCATGCGCGGCCATGGAAAAAAGGGCGTGCATGCACAGATGGTGTTTTTACTTCCGCACCACTATATTGCGAAAAATCGAGTATCGCGAGGGGTCTTGGAACGTAACCCTCGCGATACTCGAGGGATCACTGTATACCACATCTAATCTGTATTTATTATGTATTGGGAAGTATGGCCACCAGTCAATATTAAGCCACGTAAAGCCAAATTCTCCCTCGTTTTATTTTCAAGTTTAAGTTTCAAGTTTTATTGGATTTATATGCCGCCCCTCTCCGAAAACTCGGGGCGGCTAACAACAATCATGAACAATATACAATAATAATCCAATACTAAAAGCAAATTAAAACCCCTTAATATATAAAACCGAGCATATATACAAACATACCATGCATACAATTGTAACGGCCTAGGGGGAGAAGAAGTCTTAATTCCCCCATGCCTGGCGGCAGAGGTGGGTTTTAAGTAGCTTACGAAAAGCAAGGAGGGTGGGGGCAATTCTAATCTCTGGGGAGAGTTGGTTCCAGAGGGCCGGGGCCGCCACAGAGAAGGCTCTTCTCCTGGGTCCCGTCAAGCGGCATTGTTTAGTTGACGGGACCCGGAGAAGACCCACTCTGTGGGACCTAACTGGCCGCTGGGATTCGTGCGGCAGAAGGCGGTCCCTGAGATAATCTGGTCTGGTGCCATGAAGGGCTTTACAGGTCATAACCAACACTTTGAATTGTGACCGGAAACTGATCGGCAACCAATGCAGACTGCGGAGTGTTGGTGTGGCATGGGCATATTTAGGGAAGCCCATGATTGCTCTCAGAGCTGCATTCTGCACGATCTGAAGTTTCCGAACACTTTTCAAAGGTAGCCCCATGTAGAGAGCGTTACAGTAGTCGAGCCTCGAGGTGATGAGGGCATGAGTGACTGTGAGCAGTGACTCCCAGTCCAAATAGGGTTGCAATGTTTAAGTTTGTTTTGTTCATCCAGTAATTGTTTATATACAATTCTATTATTTAAGTTTAATAAATCGGGATGGATCAAAGCTTCCGATGGAGATAGCCATTTTGGGATTTGAGTATAATTTCTTTTCCTAATATCTAGCCATTCTTATCAGTTTCCCAGTAATATGGTGTTTACCAAAGTAGCTGTGGATTTTACTTTCTTCACGCCATAGATATTTGTGCCACTCAAACTGTAGATCATGCCCTTCAATAGTTAATACTCTTTTATTAATTGAACACATTCCTTCAATCAGATTATAGTTCAGGGGTAGGCAATTAATTTTGCCAGGGGGCTGCATGAGAAATTGGGATGGTTTTAGAGGGCCGGACTAATATAATTAACTCAGTTCTACACAATACTGTATATTATTGGGTAGAACTGAGTTAATTATATTATAATTATAAATTATAATTATATATTATATTATATATTTCTCCTTCTTTCCTTCCTTCCTCCATTTCTCCTTCCTTCTTTGTTCCCTCCATTTCTCCTTCCTTCCTTCCTTCCTTCCTTCCTTCCTTCCTTCCTTCCTTCCTTCCTCCCTCCATTTCTATTTCCTCCCTCCCACCCTTCCTCCATTTCTCCTTCCTTCCTTTCTTGTTCCCTCTATTTCTTCTTCCTCCCTTCCTCCCTCCCTCCCTCCTTCCATTTCTCCTTCCTTCCTCCCTCATTTCTCCTTCCTGGTTGGACCAGCCTCTGTGGGCCGGTCGCAGACAGCGGATGGGCTGCATGTGGCCTCCGGGCCACTACTTGACCAGGTCTGTTATAGTTGCTGCTTGATGGTATATCTTCCAATTGGGTAGACCCATTCCTCCCTGACATCTTTCGTCTTGAATTAATTTTATTTAATTCTGGCCTTTTTCCCTTTCCATATGAATTTCTGAGTTGATTTATCTAATTCCTTATAAAAAAATTCCTCAAGTTTAACTGGTGTGGTCTGAAACAGATACAACAATTTAGGTAAGATATTCATTTTGACGGCTGAAATTCTTCTTAATAATATTTATAATTTAAACCAAGTTATTAAGTCTTTTTGTATATCTTTAAACAATTTCAAATAGTTATCTTCATTTATTGACGAACACTGCTGAAATCCTGATTCCTATATATATATATATTTGTCGTTTTAATTGCCATTTTTTTTCTAATTCTTCTATTTAATTTTTGGGAAGATTCTTCATAATTATTTTTTTTTGTTTTTATTAATTTTAAGCTCAGACACCTTTCCAAAATTTTCTGTATCTTTTAATAAGTTGGGTCCTGAAGTTAGGGGGTCTTCAATAATAATATATATACCACTTAATGAACTCAATTTGTATAGTCTGGAGGACAGAAGGAAAAGGGGGACATGATCGAAACATTTAAATATGTTAAAGGGTTAAATAAGGTTCAGGAGGGAAGTGTTTTTAATAGGAAAGTGAACACAAGAACAAGGGGACACAATCTGAAGTTAGTTGGGTTAGTTAGTTAGTTAGATCAAAAGCAAGACAAGAAAATATTATTTTACTGAAAGAATAGTAGATCCTTGGAACAAACTTCGAGTAGATATGGTTGGTAAATCCACAGTAACTGAATTTAAACATGCCTGGGATAAATATAGATCCATCCTAAGATAAAATACAGGAAATAGTATAAGCGCAGACTAGATGGACCCTGAGATCTTTTTCTGCCGTCAGTCTTCTATGTTTCTATATATCATGTCATCAGCAAATACCTGTGTTTTCTATTCTTCATCTTTTATCGTTAATCCTTTAATCTCCTGATTGGCTCTTACTTGGTTTAATAGGACTTCTATCAACATTATAAATAATAATAGGGAGAGTGGGCATCCCTGTCTCACACCTTTTTTAATATGCATCTTCTCTGTTATATCTCCATTGATTAATATGTTTGCTGTTTGTTGGGAATATATAGCTTCTATCATTTTAATAAATTTATTACCAAATTGCATTGTTCTTATTTGCATAATTATAAAATTCCAATTAAAATTGTCGAATGCTTTTTGGGTGTCGACAAATATCAATTTCAGTTGTTTATCAAATCTTGTTTGATAAACAAGATTTGATAAAAATCTTGAAATGGATTCCAACACATTCCTTATTATCCTAGTATTGTTTCGTGTTTGACGTTTAGGCTAAAAACCATTTTGGTCTGGATGTATGTTTGGATTTAAGATTATTTTTAACCTTTCTGCCGGAATTAGAACAAAAATTTTATAATCTGTGTGAAGGAGAAAAATTGGTCAATAGTTTTGTATTTGACACATATCCATTCCTTCTTTCGGTATTAGGGTGATATATGCCTCCCCCCACAACTTTGGCATTGTGCCTTTATCTAGTACCTCGTTATATAATTCCAACTATCTATTTTCAAATAAATTTATAAATTTTTAATATATTTCTGACGGGAGGCCATCCAATCCCAGGGCCTTATTGTTATTTTGTTTTTGGATGGCTTTTTGCAATTCTTTCTGGGTAATTTCCTTATTTAATATCGTCCTCATCTCCGACAAGGCTGGTAATTAATATATTTTTATCTTTTCTTCACTAATTTCTTCTCTTTCATATACCACATTTGGTAGTAATTTTGGCCAATCTTTTTGTTTTAATCTATTCCATGACACATATTCCCTTGTTGAATTGTTCTCTTTGCTTTTTCTTTTTTTAACCTATGAGCCAATCTCCCAGTTTCATTTGCTTGTTCGAAATACGTTCGTTTCATCATTTTTATGTTATATGCTGCTACTTCTTGAAGCATTAGAATAATTCTAATTTTATTAAATATCTGGTTTCTTTATATTTATTATTTAATGGGTCTCTCTGTCTCAATGTTTCTATCTCTCTCCGTTCTTTTTGCAATTTATTCAGCTGTTTTCTTGTGTAATGTATTCTTCCTTTCTGTATATGTAATTGATATATCCCTTACACATGCCCTCATTGTATCCCAAACCTTTTGTATTGATGTCTGCTCTTTAGGGTTTTCCTGAAAGAAGTAACCTAATTTCTTTTCCATCTTTTCAAGGTATTGTTTTTCCTGGATAATACTTCGATTTAATGTCCATCTGATTCTCTTTTTTAATAAAATTCTTTAACCATATCAATATATGTATTTGGTAACTGTCTTCTAATATTTTTCCTATAGTTGCTTTTATATAGTCCATTTTACTATCTACGAGTGTATTGAAATATCTTAGAATACATATGTTTTGCCAATTCATCTCATTTATTTTCTTGTGAAGATTTAATATTTTTTTTTATTCGGAGCATAGATTCCAACTAATGAAACCTCCCCCCCCCAAATTTGTAATCTCAATCATTAAAATTCTGCCCGTCTTTGGTATATCTGAAATGCATTCCAAGCAACAGAACTACTGCTTTTAGATCTCCCCAAATATTCCAGTTGTTCTTGGTGTACTAGATGTGCTTCAACAACAGTTCCATGTTATTGTAAGTTCCTTTCATGTCTGGCAGCATAGCCAGCAGGCACTGTTGTTGTGTTGGAAGCACCCAGGAGGTTCTTGGGTGGAAGATTAGCTGGTGACATTGCCATTGCCCAGGGGGACACCCAGTTGGGGACTCTTTTTATACCTCCATTAATGAGCCCATTGAAGTGGTACCTATTTATCTAGTCACATTTGCACACTTTCAAACTGTTAGGTCAGCAGGAGCCTAGAGCAAATGTTCAGAGCTCACATAGCAGCATTCAGTTCTCGAATATGGGCTTACATATTGTCACTCCTGAAAGTGTCCATTGCCATTGTGTAAAAAACAGGTTTCCTATAAAATAAGTTACATTACAGTATATTTTTGTGATGAATAGCCAAAAATCTATAAGATATATCCATTAGTGTTTAGGAAGCAAAACCTTTGTGATCCAGTGTAACTTGTAGCTTATTTTTCTCCTAGTTTGTTTCAGTATACCATAGTTTAAACAAACCTAAATTCCTAATTCATATGTCATGTGTGACAAATTACACTTGATTGAAGTAAATGGGTGCTTCCAATTTCTTCCTCTTGATTATGATAGAGTGAAAGCAGGCAAGGCAGGAGGTTTTATTGTTTTTTGGTACCCAGGTTCAGATAGACTATGGCTGTACCATTCTGATATTCTTGTAGTTTCTCAATTCTTTTACCATATTACTCTCTGAGAAAACTTTTCAAGATGTTGGAATTTTCACAGGTACAATAGACCCTAGTTCACCATACACAATGATGTCACCCAGTCAACGTACCGGGAATTGGCCAGGTTCACCTCAGGTTTCTGGTCCCTCTGCAGCAACACGTATGCCTGGAATGTCACCAGCCAATCCTTCCTTACATTCTCCAATACCAGATGCATCTCATTCACCACGAGCAGGAACAAGTAAGTATGAGCAATAGCTGGTTGCATAAATAGCTATCTGTTATATTAAAAGAAGTAGCAATTCAATCATACTCAGTATTTCTTCACAATCCACATCAATCCCCTGACTGATGTCCATAGCAATAAAATTAATAAAAGTCTGGTGGAACTTTATTTTTTTATTAATTTTTTTAAATTTATAAAACAGATAAAAATAGACAAACATACATATAACATAGAAACAAGTACAAGACGGATCTTCTAGTATACACATTTCCCTTAGTTCTTACATCAGTATTTACCTTAAAATATAAAAAGAAACCAAGATTATATATGTATATAATATGTATATCTATTTACATCTCTCCTGGGTTCCCTTAATTTACAATCCTGCTAGTCCTTTTTCCCCATCAATGATATAATTTATTCCAGGTTTTGAAATATTCAATTTCATTTTTTTCCCTTTCAATTCTAATGTCAGCCTGCCCATTTCCATGCATTATAGTATTTTCTGTAGAAGTTCCTCCTATGTGGGTGCATTTTTGTTCTTTCATTTCTGAACAAAAGTTAACCTTGCGGCGGTCAAATATGTAACATTAAATATGTTGTGCTTTTATTGTATTTGTCTGTTGTTATCCCAAGTAAAAAGAGCTCTGGTTTTAATTCTACATTTATTTTCCATATCTCCTCCAGCCATTACTTTGTTGTTGCCCAGAACTTTCTTGTCTTTGGGCACTCCCACCACATATGATAATATGTACCAGGTGACAGTTCACACTTCCAACAGGTTGGCGATAAGTGTGAGACTATTTTGGCTAGCCTCGTTGGTGGGAATTGCCACCTGTAAAACATTTTATAAAGATTTTCTTTATATGAAGTAGCTAAGGTCAGTTTCCAGTTTCTGTGCCATTAGTCTTCTCATTTGTTTAAATCAATATTTTAACCAAAATCCTTATACCACGTTATCATAGTTCCTTTGACCCGCTCTTCATATAAAGCTTGTTCCAGTAAATACTGGTAGATTTTTTAAAAATTGTCTTATCTTCTAATTAATTTATCTAATTCTGTTGTTTCCATTTTACTCCCTGGGTCTTTTTTATCTTTTCTATATTTTGACTAACTGTAAATACGCGGGATAAAAGATATAGATTAGACTCGGTGGTACAGGCGGGGGACATTTACACAAAATATTGGTGATGATGATGGAAAATAGAAAGGGAAACAACAGATTCATGAGAAGAAGGAGAGATAATAGCATGATTTCCCCAAGCTGAGAATAGAAACAACAGGAGAGGAGATAATGGAAAGCAAGATGAAAAGAGACCCAAAGAATATAAAGCGGCTAGATCAACAAGAGCTATAAAAAAACCCAAATATAGAGGACCAAAAGAGGGAATAGAAATTTTGTCAATAAATGTAAGTGGATTAATCTCACCTCCAAAAAGGAAAAAGTATTTACAAAAAATAAGTAAGATAAATTTGGATGTAATAATATTATAGGAAACACACATTAAACAAGAAAATAAAAATTTATTAAACTACCCTAAATTGGGAAATGTGTTAACGTCATTATCACAGTAGAAAAAATGTGGTGTTGCAGTACAGTGGTACCTCGACATACGAGTTTAATTCGTTCCAGACCCGAGCTCGTAAGTCAATCAACTCATATCTCGAATGAATTTTCCCCATATGAATTAATGTAAATAATTCTAATTGGTTCCAGCCCTCAAAAAAGTCCCAATTTAGCCTAAATTATGAAAAAAGACATGTTTTTAATTAATAAATGTACATAATGAAAAGAGAAATCTACAAAATACAATAAGAAAATGTATAAAACAGGGTACACGCTACGTAAACAACACTTTCTTAAACTATCATAAACGTAAACAAAACAATTTCATACTGTAGTTAAATGGTATAAAACTGTAAAAATATACACTTTCTTAACTTCTTAATCATCTGTTTTTGCCTTTTTGGCTGCACTTTCGGCATCTTCACTTGGAGCAGCTCTTTTCATAAGAAATTTATCCAATGACATCTGCTTTTTGCCTGCTTTTCAAAATGTTGTGAAAGCGAGTCAACGAGGTGTCATTGAAAAGTGCTGCTGAACGACTCGTAGCAACTTTCTCTGGATGATTCTTTTTGATTAATCGAACAACGTTCTCCCACTGCGCTAGCATCGCTTTTATTTCACTTGTTGGAATGACTTCCTGCAGCTCCTGTTCTTCCTCCTCACTACCGCTCATCTCTTGGCTCATCTCCGTCTGTTGCATCTCATGCAGCGCCTTCAGGTCCTCTGTAGAGAGCGGTTCTTCATGCTCCTCGACAAGTTCGTTGATGTCGCCCACGTCTACCTCCAGACCCATACACTTACCGAGTGACACAATCTCCTCCAATGGTACCTCAGTCTCGGTGACGTCCTCGGTCTCGCCCTTGGGCTCGGACCTGAACCCAGCAAAGTCCCTTGGTGCAACAGCAGCAGGCCACAACTTCTTCCACGCCGAGTTCAAGGTTTGCCTTGACACTTCTTGCCAAGCAAGGTCAATGATGTTAAGGGAAGAAACTATATTAAAATGATCCTTCCAAAACTCACACAGTGTCAAGTTGGTGTTCTCTGTAACGTCGAAACATCGGCGGAACAGATGCTTCGTGTACAGCCTCTTGAAGTTAGTTATGACCTGCTGATCCATTGGTTGCAGGATTGAGAAGAATATCGCAAGAGCCTTCTTGCTGATGCTCTACTCTTACTGTATCTCCTGCCAGTTCCTTTTCTTTTATCCAAATTAGCAATAACCTCTCCATCTCTTCATGAACAGACGTCCTAAGTTGGGAAAATATCGTCGTACCTTTCGCTGCTTTAACACCTTTAAGGATGTCCTTCTGCTTAAGGATCGTACAAATGGTGGACGTACTGCGGTCGTACATCCTCGCAAGTTCAATAACACGAGTTCCTTTACCGTGTAAATTAATTATCTCCTGCTTCGTTTCTATGGATATCATCCTCTTCTTCTTCTCAGATACTTTTTTGGGACCCATGATTAAAATATACACTCGCTTTAAACACTGACACGGCTGAGACGAGACTTTGTTTTGCACGTTAACCGGAAACAAGGGGATTCTGGGTCAGAGAGGCGATGTGCCAACTAGTGATAGTTCGGCTCGTATCCCAAATTTGAGCTTGGGTGTCGAACAGAAATTTCGCTCGCGTCGCGGCTCGTAACTTGGAATACTTGCATGTGGAGCAGCTCGTATCTAGAGGTACCACTGTATATGTAAACAGGGAATTCATAGCAAAACAAATTTATGATGACAGAAGGATACTCATAGTCAAAATATCATTAAATGAAGAAAAAATAGCTATTGTAGAACTATATGCCCCTGACAAGGTGAACCTGAATATGAAAAGATTGATATAATCAGAGATTTCAATGCAATTGTGGAGAGGAAATTATGCTATAAAAGTAGTAAAATTAGAGAAGCAATGAGAAAAATTATGCCTGTCACATTCTTTAACATGATAGAAGAATTAAACTTTAAAGATAATTGGAGAGAATAAAATACAGGAGTATAACAATTTACATACTACTTGGGTTGACACGCTTCATGGTCTCATATCAACATGTGTGGCTAACAGCAAAATTGAATTTAAATATAGAAGAAATGGCAATTGACACAAATTTTTGCGCTGATTATAATCCAGTAAGAATAAAATTGAAAGGGCACAAGAAAATTAAGAGATGGACACTAAAAAGGGCAATTTTGAATCATAAGGAATTCAAATTAAAAATGGAAGGCCAGTTAAATTACAAAATGAACCAAGTAGGCAGGAGATAAACAACAAATTGATCTCATTAAACATAAAATGAATACTATTAATAAGGCAGAATTGGCACAACAAATAAGACGTATCAAGCAGAATTTTTTTGAAAACACCAACAAACCAGGAAGATGGCTTGCCTGGGAAGAAACAATAATAACTTTGATTCCTAAAGATAACACCGATCTGGTACATATAAAAAAACTATAAACCCATATCTCTCTTAAACTTAGATCACAAAATATTTGTGACTATTATGGCCAAGAAATAAAAAAAATACATGGCAGAATTTATTCACATTGACTAGAACTGTTTTGTGCCCAGAAACACATTAGAAACAACATCAGAGTACCGTATTTTTCGCTCTATAAGACGCACCTGCTGATAAGACGCACCTAGATTTTAGAGGAAAATAGAAAAAAAATATTTTGAGCCAAAAAGGGGAGAGGAAGAGAGGAAGGAGTGAAAGAAGGGAGTGAGGGAGGAAAGAAGGGAGGAAGGAAAAGGAAAGCAAGAAATGGAGGGAGGAAAGGAAGGAAGGAAGGAAAGAAAGAAAGGGAGAAGGGACAGGAACAGAGGAAGGAAGCAAGGAAACTTATGAAAGGGGAGAGTAAGAGAGGAAGGACTGAAGGGAGGGAGGGAGGGCAGAAGGTAGGAAGGAGGAAGAAATAGAGGAAGGGAAGGTAAAAGAGAGAAAGAAAAAGAGCAAGAAAGAAAGCAAGAAAGAGAGAAAGAAAGAAAATGAAAGAGAAATAAAAATAGAGAGGGGGAATGAAAGAAATGGAAGGAGGGAAGGAAGGAGAGAAAGCAAGAGAAAGAAAGCAAGAGAAAGAAAAAAGAATGAAAGAGCAAGAGAGCAAGAGAGAAAAAGAAAGAAAGAGAGAAAGAAAGAAAGGCAACTTCAAAGAAAGGCTCACTGAGCATCTCTCACTCTCTCTCTCTTTCTATCCCTCTTTCTTTCTTTCTCTTCCTTTCTCTCTCTCCTCTTCCTTTCTCTCCTCTCTCTCCCTCCCTCTCTCTTTCTCTCCCCCCTCTCTCCCCCTTTCCCCCTCTCTCTCTCTCCCTCTCTTGCTATCACTCCCCCATCTCCCTCTCTCTTTCTCTCCCCCTTCTCCCCCCTTTCCCTCTCTCTTTCTCCCTCTCTTTCTCTCTCTCCCCCTCTCTCTTTCTCTCTCTCTCCCCCTCTTTCTCTTCTTCTCACTTTCTCTCTCTTGTTTTCTTTCTGTCTCTTTTGCTTTCTCTCTCTCTCACTCTTTCTCTCTCTTTTTCTTTCTCACACTCTTTCTTTCTCTTGTTCTCTCTCTCTTGCTATCTCTTTCTCCCCCCCCCTTTCTCTCACTCTCTCTTTCTCACTTTCTCTCTATCTTGCTGTCTGTTGCTCTCACTCACTCTCGTTCTCTCTCCGTTCTTCTCAGCGGTGACGCGCGCACGCCCTGCCCGCCTCACCTTTGCCCAGAGCCCTTTCGTCCCGGGCTCCCAGCAAGGGGGTTGCAGGAGAGGCGGGGCCGGCGAAGGTGATATTCAATGTCGGGGGCGCTCGGGCGGTTGCGCGCGCTCCCTATCTCCCTGCTAGCCCACTCGGAAATAAGAAAAGCCGGCAAAGGCTTTTCTTATTTTGAATATTCCGAGTGGGCTAGCAGGGAGATAGGGAGCGCGCGCAACCGCCCGTGCGCCCCCGACATTGAAGACCTCAGCTGAGAAAAACCTTTGCCCGTCAAGGAGGCGCAGCGGCGGGCGGAGAGAGGGAAGGGGAGGCAGCGGTGTCCCTCCTGGCCTTGGCGGGCCGCCCGACCCTCCCCACCTCCTGCAAATGCGGCGGGCGGCGGGGGGAGAGCGAGGAGCCGGTTCTGGCGGGCGCGGGGCTTGGCTGGCTGGCTGGCGGGGGGAGCGCCGCTGGTGGTGCGGGGGGAGACCCTCCTCTGGGAGGGAGGGGGCCAGGCAGCAGCTAGCCAGCCAGCCGGCGGGATGGCGCTTCCGAGTTCGCAGCCTCCCCCCCCCCCCCGCCTGCATTTCGCTCCATAAGATGGGGCTGATTTTTCTTCCTACTTTGGGAGGAAAAAAACTGCGTCTTATGGAGCGAAAAATACGGTAATTCTAGAGACTCTTGAATATTATGAAACCCATAATGAAAAACAGATGGCATTATTTTTTATAGATGTGCAAAAAGCGTTTGATAATGTCAAGTGGGATTTGATGCTTAGCCAACTAAAATACATGCAGTTCGGGGACAACTTTATAAAAATGTTTAAAATGTTTTAAAATGCAAGCTTTTGCTTATGACTTAGCATTTATAATCGAAGAACCATTGCAATCAGGGAGCAGGTTAATGGAAGTACTTGCGAATATGTAGAATTGGCTGGCTTAAAAACAAATAGAGAAAAATCTAGAATGATTGGTAAAAACTTGACTAAGACACAACACGAATTAGTAGAAAAATTGGATATTTAGACTACCAAAAAATATATATATATTTGGGGATACAAATTACATCAAGGTGTGCCACATTTAAAAAAGACAATTATGATAAATTGATAGCATAGCCTTAATGGAAATGAACATAATACCAATATTACTATTTTTATTCCAATGTATACCGATAAAACTGGAGAAAGAATTTTTTCAAAAATTAAACAAAATTACACTTAAATTTGTATGGCAAAAAAGAAAATCAAGGATCAAATTGAAATTGTTACAGGACTCGAAGAAAAGGAGGGATTTGGATTCCCAGATTGGAAAAATATAATCAGGCCACCAAAGTAATATGGATAAAAGATTGGATACAGCTGAAAAATGAAAAGATATTAAAATTGGAATGACATGATTTACAATAGCAGCAGCAGCAACAGCAGCAGCAGCAGCAACAACAACAACAAAACAACAACAACAACAACAATAATAATAATAATTTATAAGATTTGTATGCTGCTCCTCTCTGAAGACTCGGAGTGGCTCACAACAGTGATAAACAATGTCACAAATCCAATACTTAAAAACATCTAAAAACCCATATCATTAAAATCATACAACTCAGTCATACAATACATAAACTATATTAGTCTGGGGATACCTCAATTACCCCATGCCTGGCAACATAGGTGGGTCTTCAGTAAGTTACAAAAAGCAAGGAGGGTGGGAGTGGTTCTAATCTCCAGGGGGAGTTGATTCCAGAGGGCCAGGGCCGCCACAGAGAAGGCTCTTTCCCTGGGGCCCGCCAGATGACATTGTTCAGTCCATGGGACCCAGAGAAGGCCAACTCTGTGGGATCTTATTGGCCGCTGGATTTTATGCGGCAGAAGACGGTTCTTAAGGTATTCTGGTCCAATGCCATGTAGGGCTTTACAGGTCATTACCAACATTTTCAATTGTGACCGGAAACTAATCGGCAGCCAATGCAGTCCACAGAGTGTTGACGAGACATGGGTGAATCTAGGAAGCCCCACAATTGCTCTTGTAGCTGCATTCTCCATGATCTGAAGTTTCCTAACACTATTCAGAGGTAGCCCCGCGTAGAGAGCGTTGCAGTAGTCGAACCTCGGGGTGATGAGGGCATGAGTGACTGTGAGTAATGACTCCCTGTCCAAATAGGGTCGCAACTGGTGCACCAGGTGGACCTGTGCAAACGTTCTCCTCACCACAGCCGAAAGATGGTGCTCTAATGTTAGCTGTGGATCAAGGAGGACGTCCAAGTTGCGAACCCTCTCTGAGGGGATCAACGATTCCCCCCCCCCCGGGGTAATAGACAGACAAATGGGATTGCCTTTGCTAGGCAAAACTCACAGCCACTCCGCCTTGTCAGGGTTGAGTTTGAGCCTGTTGACATCCATCCAGACCCTTGCAGCCTCCAGGCACCGGCACATCACTTCCACTGCTTCACCGACTGGACACGGGGTGGAGATGTATAACTGGGTATCATCAGCGTACTGATGATACCTCACCCCATGCCCTTGGATGATCTCACCCAGCGGTTTCATGTAGATGTTAAATAGTAAGGGGGAGAGGACTGACCCCTGAGGCACTCCACAAGGGAGAGATCTAGAGGTCAACCTCTGACCCCCACTAACACTGACTGCGACTGACCAGAGAGGTAGGGAGAGGACCACTGTAGAACATTGCCTCCCACTCACAACCCCTCCAACTGGCACAGAAGGATACCATGGTCGATGGTATCGAAAGCCGCTGAGAGGTCAAGAAGCACCAGGACAGAGGATAAATCCCTGTCCTGGGCCCACCAGAGATCATCAGCACGACCAAAGCAGTTTCTGTGCTGTAGCCGGGCCTGAATCCTGACTGCTGAGGGCCTAGATAATCGGCTTCTTTCAAGGAATGCTGGAGCGACACCACCTTCTCGACAACCTTCCCCATAAAGGGAAGGTTGGACACTGGACGATAGTTGTTAAGTATGGCTGGGTCAAGGGAAAGCTTCTTGAGGAGGGGGCGCATAAGTGCCTCCTTGTAGGGAGCCGGAAAGGACCCCCTTCTCAAAGAAGCATTGACAATCTCCCAGCTCCAGCTCCGTGTCACCTGGCCAAAAGGGACACGGATCCAGTAAACAGGTGGTGGAACTCATAGCTCCAATGGCCTTGTCCACTTCATTAAGTGTCACCAGATCAAACTCCTCCCAGACAGGCCCCAGTTACCTCGACTGATAGCCTACACTGCTATCCAATCAGAGTCAAAGTCCATCCGGATCCGAGCGATTTTATCAGTGAAAAACATATTAAAATCCTCAGCACTGTTTAAGAAGGGATTGGGTCACCCTAAACAGAGTGGCCGGGTGAGATTCCGCTGATGCAATCAAGGCGGCATGGTACGCGCATCTTGCCGCCTTCAGCGCCACTTTGTAAGTCTTAATATGAGCTCTTACAAGTGTTCGATCAGACTCGGATTTACTTTTCCTCCACCACTTCTCTAGACGTTCTTCTCTGGTGTTTCAATTCCCAGAGCTCCTTGGTAAACCAAGGAGCTCTCCGGGGTATAGTGCCACAGAGAGGTTGCAATGGCGCAATCCAGTCAAGAGCCTCCGTCACAGCCCTGTTCCAGGCCACGGCAAGAGACTCTGCTGAACTGTGAACGAGTGAATCTGATAGAACCCCAAGCGCCCTCTGAAAGCCCTCTGCGTCCATCAGGCATCTGAGGTGGAACCACCTAATCGGTTCCACCTCCCTGCGGGGGAGGATTGGAGCCTTGAAGTCAAGCCACAGTAGAAAATGGTCTGACCAAGACAAAGGCAAAACATCTAAGCCCCTTAGTCTCAAACCATTACTCAGTTGCTCCGAGAAAAATATCATATTGGGTGTGTGCCCCCCCTCGTGAGTCAGACCCTGAACTACTTGAGTCAGGTCCATGGCTGTCATGGTGGCCATGAACTCCTGTGCAAATCCAGATTATCCACCGAGTGACGGTAGGTTAAAGTCCCCCAGGACAATAAGTCCGGGGAACTCCACCGCCAACCCGGCCATCTTCTCAAGCAACACATGCAGGGCTGGGAGGCAGGTACGAGAGCAACAAGCCCATCTGAACCCCTAGGTCCAACTTCACCGAGAGGGACTCGCAACCCGCAATCTTGGGAGCAACGAGTCTATGTAGGCAAAAAGTCTCCTTGGCTATGATAACCACTCCTGTCCCCCTTTCCCTGGGGTCGTGGCTGATGCCATACCTGAAACCTGGCTGGGCATATTTCGGAGAGAGGAACTCCTACGGACCCAGCCAGGTTTCAGTCACACATACCAGGTCGGCCTCCTCATCTAGGATCAAATCCCAGATGAGGAGAGCTTTATTTACCACCGACCTGGCATTAAGTAGCAGCAGCTTGAGCCCAGAGCCCGGATTACACTCGTCACCAGTATCCCAGGTTGAGCTCATAAGGCCGGAACAAGGGATTGCTTTCAAGCAGCGATCTCTTCTTCCCCCAGAACGGCTTGCCCCAATGGCTCCCGCCATATCTGCCTCTCTCCAGCAGGACCGGAATATTCTGGCCCTCTGCCACCCCAGAATTAGGCACCTCCATCTCTGCTGCCTCTCCGTCGCCAAGTGGGCTAAATTTCCCATTCATACTATTCCCATTTGTCTCATACATACCATCCCACCCACCCCAATCATTCAGATTGTTCAATGTTCAGTGGGGAATGTCCGAGTCCTGGGCACACTAACTCTGTCCCCCAGGCTCTTTGGTGTCTCACCTGATGTCTCTGGCTCCTCCACTTCCACGGCACCCCCGGCTCTTGCTGGTTGCCCTGGCCGCCTTCCAATGCCTCCATTGTTGCCGGATGACATTTCCAGCTCTCCAGTCTCTCAGCGGCACCACACAGCCTCCACACAGTCTCCATATAGCCTTGGCATAACCCGCCGTCCTCCTCAATATTCTCCTCGGCCTCCTCCTTCCTCTCGTTAGCCTCCCCCTCCACGACAGCGGCTGGTCCAGCTTCTCTGTACAGGCCCTCCACCCGACAGACCCTCCGACGCCGAGCGCTCCCACCATACAGTGTCCCAGTGTCCTGGGTCCATCCGGTGGGCCAAAACTACCTTGGGTGTTGATCTCTCTCTTGCCTCCTGGCCCGCTCACCCAGCTCATTTCCTCAGCTCTTAATTCGTCTCGGCGCAATCTCTCGATCTCTCGACAGCGTGGCTCAGCTCTTAATGGCGGCTGCCCTTTTCTGCGTCTCAGCTGATCAACTCCTGGCGTGTCCGGGGCTAGAATAGCGCTAACCGCCATGGAAAAACGCCGAATTGGGATCTCCAGACGCAAGGACAATTCACTTCCCCGAACAGCTAGAACAGGTTTGTTGACTCAGATTAATACAGTGATCCCTCGATTTTCCCGATCTCGATCTTCGCAAAACGGCTACACCACGATTTTTCAAAAAATATTAATAAAAAAATACTCCACGGTTTTTTTGCTATACCGTGGTTTTTCCCACCCAATGACGTCACTCTCTTCCTTCCTTTCTCATCTTTCTTTCTCTCTCTCTTTCTCTATCTTGCTTCTTCCTCTCTCACACTCTCTTCCTCCCTCTGTCATCTCTTTCTTTCCTTCTCTCTCTTTCTCTATCTCTCCCCCTCTTGCTCTCGAGCGGTGGGCGGGGCGGGCGAGCGGCGGGCGGGCGGGCAGCAGCGAGGAGCCGAAGATCGGGGTTTCCCCTTTGCGTGGGCGGCGGGGAAGACCCAGGGAAGGTTTCTTCGGCCGCCCAGCAGCTGATCTGCTCGGCAGCGCTGCTGCAGGAGGACCCGTGTCCGAAAGCCGGTGAGAGGGGTGGATCGGGCGGGCGGGCGAGCAGCGGGCGGGCGGTAGTGGCGAGGGCGCCGGACGCGCTGGGGGGGCGGGGGCAGCCAACATTCAAAGCAATCTTTGTCGGCTTCCGCACTTTCATCGCTCCCCGGCTCCACCATCTGCGCATGCGCGGCCATGGAAAAAAGGGTGCGCATGCGCAGATGGTGTTTTTACTTCCGCACCACTATATCGCGAAAAATCGATTATCGCGAGAGGTCTTGGAACGTAACCCTCGCGATACTCGAGGGATCACTGTACACCCTATATCCGTGATTTTCCACCTTAGTCCGGTGGAGCTGCAACTTCCACCATCCTTCTTGCTACCCCACCGGCTGACACACCACTTTATGGGAGGAAAAATATAAAAACCAGCAGTACTTCCTGAGACACTAGACATTAGACCCACCCTGATTGACGCTTGGTCCAAAATTAAATGGCAAAACTACAGACAGATACCCATCCAAAGCTCACACATCCAAGCTCACACATCCAAATTTTAGACATCTAGGAAAAGTAATAACTTACAAACAGATAATAGATGAGAAAGGAGACTTAAAATCAAGGATACAATTAAAAGCAGAGGGTATAGACCTAGAATGGTGGAAGTTTATTTATTGACGTAAGCCAATTCCAAATAACTTAGCCTAGAACATTCATCAGTCTTCCTATTAAAATATAAGTAAGTTCCAAGGTATGTGTCTCATGATGTACCCATCTCTTACTTCCAATGGGCAGAAGCATGCTGTTACAATCATTTTCACTTCCCTTGAAAAACACCGATTCATTGCAATAGACTATATAATTCTCAGAGCTTTTCCATTTCATTTTCCCTGAAATGTATCTGTCCATTTTTCCATCTTCAAGTAAAGATTCTATCAAATTACACTATTTGCTCTAACTTTTTGCCATTTATTTATAGCTTGTAGTTTGTTGTTCAATTTTCACTGTCAAATACAATATCCTTGGACTTTTGTACAGTAATTTTCAGAATCCATGTTTGAGCCATATTGTTGTTGTTGCATTGACCTAACATTAGCTGGAAATAATTCATCTAGTGATGTCATTCATCTACATATAAAATACACGTGCCAACTATTTTATTTTATATTTGTTTGTTTGTTTGTTTATTTATTAATTAGATTTCTATGCAGGCTCACAACAAAATGGATACAAAAATACAATGTATAAGAAATTAAATCTAAAAATCAGATCTAAAACCCCAGTACATTAAAACAATCATCCACATTCATCCCATGTACATTCCAATTGTTGGCCAGAGCTAGGCGTAACACTCAGCGGCCCCAGGTCTGCCAGCAAAGGTGAGTTTTTTAAAACCTTGTGGAAGGCCAGGAGGGTGGGGGCAGTACAAACCCCTGGAGAGAGTTGATTCCAGAGGGCCAGGTCCACCACAGAGAAATCCCTTCCCCTAGGCCCCGCCAGGCATTGCCTAGCTGACGGGATCTGGAGAAGGCCAACTCTCCAGGGGGAGAGAGGGAGTGGGACCTAATCAGCTCCTGGGATATATGATGCAGAAGGCAGTCCCGTAATTAATCTGGTCCTAAATCATGTAGGGTTTCATAGGTCATAACCGAAACTTTGAATTGTGTTCAGAGACCAATTGGCAGCCAGTGCAGCTCGTGGAGTGGACACATGGGCATATCTTGGGAGGCCCATGATGGCTCGCGCGGCTGCATTCTGCACCATCTGCAGTCTCCGAACGTTCTTCAAAGGTAGCCCCATGTAGCATTGCAGTAATCGAACCTCAAGGTGATGAGGGCATGAGTGACTGTGAGGAGAGACTCCCTGTCTAAATAGGGCCGCAACTGGTGCACTAGATGAACCTGTGCAAATGTCCCCCTCACCACAGTTAAGAGATGATGTTCTAATCTCAGCTGTGGATCGAGGAGGATGACCAAGTTGTGGACCCTCTCTGAGGGGGGCAAGAGCTCCCCCCCCCGGGTAATGGATAGAAAGATGAGGTTCTCCTTGAGAGGCAAAACCGACAGCCACTCAGTTTTGTCGGGATTGAGCTTGAGCTTATTAACACCCATCCAAACCCTAACAGCCTCCAGACACCGGCACATCAATTCCACTGCTTCACTGAGTGGACATGAGGTAGAGATGTACAGCTGGGTGTCATGCGTACTGATGATAACTCACCCCTTGTTGTCGGATGATATCTCCCAGTGGTTTCATGTAGATATTAAACAGCAGGGGTGAGAGGACCGGTCCCCGAGGGACTCCACAGAGGAGGGAGCTAGGAGCCAACCTCTGACTCCCCCCCCCACCAACACCGACTGCGACCAACTGGAGAAGTAGGAGGAGAACCACTGTAATATGGTGGCTCCTACCCCCAACCCCTCCAGTCGGTGCAGAAGGATACCATGGTCGATGGTATTGAAAGTCGCTGAGAGGTCAAGAAGCACCAGGTTAGTAGAGGAATGACCCCTATCCTGGGCCCACCAGAGACCATCCATTCTCCTGAAGATTGGAGAATGGCCAGTGTTGTGCCTATCCACAAGAAGGGCAGTAGAGAAGAAGCTGGTAACTACAGGCCAGTTAGCTTGACATCAGTTATAGTTAAAATGATGGAGACTCTACTCAAAAAGAGGATAAATCAGCACCTAAAAAACAATAACGTATTGGACCCAAATCAGCATGGCTTTACTGAAGGCAAATCATGTCAGACTAATCTCATTGATTTCTTTGACTATGTCACAAAGGTGTTGGATGAAGGTGGTGCCGTGGATATTGCCTATCTGGACTTCAGCAAAGCCTTTGATACGGTTCCACATAAAGAGCTGATAGATAAATTAGTGAAGATTGGACTTAATCCCTGGATAGTTCAGTGGATTTGCAGCTGGCTGAAGAGCAGACAACAGAGAGTTATTGTTAATGACGAGTATTCTGAACAGTGACAGGTTACAAGCAGTGTGCCACAAGGGTCTGTTCTGGGTCCTATTCTTTTTAATATGTTTCTGAGTGACATAGGGGAAGGTTTGGTAGGGAAGGTTTGCCTATTTGCCGATGACTCTAAAGTGTGCAATAGGGTTGATATTCCTGGAGGCGTTTGTAATATGGTAAATTATTTAGCTTTACTAGATAAATGGTCAAAGCAATGGAAACTGCAGTTTAATGTTTCCAAATGTAAAATGATGCACTTGGGGAAAAGGAATCCTCAATCTGAGTATTGTATTGGCAGTTCTGTGCTATCAAAAACTTCAGAAGAGAAGGATTTAGGGGTAGTGATTTCTGACAGTCTCAAAATGGGTGAGCAGTGTGGTCGGGCGGTAGGAAAAGCAAGTAGGATGATTGGCTGCATAGCTAGAGGTATAACAAGCAGGAAGGGGGAGATTGTGATCCCGCTTTATAGAGCGCTGGTGAGACCACATTTGGAATACTGTGTTCAGTTCTAGAGACCTCACCTACAAAAAGATATTGACAAAATTGAATGGGTCCAAAGACGGGCTACAAGAATGGTGGAAGATCCTAAGCAAAAAACGTATCAGGAAAGAGTTAATGAACTTAATCTGTATAGTCTGGAGGACAGAAGGAAAAGGGGGGACATGATCGAAACATTTAAATATGTTAAAGGGTTAAATAAGGGTCAGGAGGGAAGTGTTTTTAATAGGAAAGTGAACACAAGAACAAGGGGACACAATTTGAAGTTAGTTGGGGGAAAGATCAAAAGCAACATGAGAAAATATTATTTTACTGAAAGATTAGTAGATCCTTGGAACAAACTTCCAGCAGATGTGGTTGGTAAATCCACAGTAACTGAATTTAAACATGCCTGGGATAAACATATATCCATCCTAAGATAATAATACAGGAAATAGTATAAGGGCAGACTAGATGGATCATGAGGTCTTTTTCTGCCGTCAGTCTTCTATGTTTCTATGTGTGACCAAAGCAGCTTCCGTGCTGTAGCCAGGCCTGAAACTGGGCTATTGGAGGTCGAAATAATCTGCTTCATCCAAGGACCGTAGGAATTGGAGCGATACCAAGTTTTTAACAACCTTTCCTAGAAAGGGAAGGTTGGAGATAGAACGATAGTTATTTAAAATATATCCCCAAAATATATCCCCAACTAGCTTCTAACAACACCAATTTTCTATAAATATTTTAGGCATATTAAGGGAACATCATACATGGGGTTTTTTTGTGTGTGTGTAATTATTTGCTAAACATTCAATCTATTCTAACTCAGTTTTTATTTCCATCGCATTGTTATATAGCACATTCAGCAGTCAGTCTTGAATTACATATTAATGCGAAACATGTTTAATCCCCACCCATTATCATACTTTCTGTAAATCAAAAAATAAACAATGAACTTCCATTATCACATTTGTATATTTTTCAGTAATTTGCTAAAGAGCATAAATTTTATATTCATACTCCCTGCCTTATAGAAGGCCTTATTCCTTTCCCCGAATTTTGTTAATTATCCCCTCTTGTCTTTTGAATTAAAAATTTGCCAAATACATTCCCAGACATTGTTATCAAATTAATTTCTTTTTGTAGTTTTTGCATTCACTGTAGCTACTCTTATAATAGAAAATAGTAATATCCATGCAATTGTTAGGTGTAGATGCTGTGTTTGAATATATACACTGCTCAAAAAAATAAAGGGAACACTTAAACAACACAATATAACTCAAAGTAAATCAAACTTCTGTGAAATCAAACTGTCCACTGATTGACAATCAATTTCACATGCTGTTGTGTACATTCAACTTTGTACAGAACAAAGTATTCAATGAGAATATTTCATTCATTCAAATCTAGGATGTGTTATTTGAGTGTTATCTTTATTTTTTTGAGCAGTATATTATATAATTTGCACTTATTTACTTCAATTTTAAAATTGCCCGACTCTAAACTGACTCTGGCTGGCTTACAATATATTTAAGCAATTAAACATCATATGAAACAAAACAAAGGAATTGATCACAATATAAATACATATACAAAAACACATCCAGCAAAAGGCTTCACCCATTCCACAGCCTGGGTGAACAGTCTAGATAGAATAGTTTAATCAAAGAAAGCTGTGATAGCATTCATCAAATTTGTAGAAACCACGAGAGATAGATGATTTTCAAATAACCTGGACTTAGGTCATGTTGACTACCAGTGCAGCTCATGAAATAGAGGGATCGTGTAGACATAGCTAGATATGCATACAACTATATAGCCACTCCATTGGTAAATCACACCCTGGTTTATTTCTCTGTGTTCTTGCAGCCATTTTCAATATATAGATACTCCATAAGTAGCATTTGTAGCTTTCTTTTCATCAGATTTTTCTTAGGCCCCTTCATAGCATTATTTTTTTCTCTTCAACATAGCACTATAAAGAATAGAATAGAGAATAGAATAGAATAGAATTTTATTGGCCAAGTGTGATTGGACACACAAGGAATTTGTCTTGGTGCATATGCTCTCAGCGTACATAAAATAAAATATACATTTGTCAAGAATCATGTGGTACAACACTTAATGATTGTCATAGGGGTCAAATAAGCAATGAAGAAGCAATATTAATAAAAATCTTAGGATATAAGCGACAAGTTACAGTCATACAGTCAACATGGGAGGAAATGGGTGATAGGAATGATGAGAAAAACTAGTAGAATAGAAGTGCAGATTTAGTAGAAAGTCTGACAGTGTTGAGGGAATTATTTGTTTAGTAGAGTGATGGCGTTCGGGAAAAAACTGTTCTTGTGTCTAGTTGTCTTGGTGTGCAGTGCTCTGTAGCGACGTTTTGAGGGTAGGAGTTGAAACAGTTTGTGTCCAGGATGTGAGGGGTCAGTAAATATTTTCCCCGACCTCTTTTTGACTTGTGCAGCGTACAGGTCCTCAATGGAAGGCAGGTTGGCAGCAATTGCTTTTTCTGCAGTTCTGATTGTCCTCTGAAGTCTGTGTCGGTCCTGTTGGGTTGCAGCACCAAACCAGACAGTTATAGAGGTACAGATGACAGACTCAATGATTCCTCTGTAGAACTGTATCAGCAGCTCCTTAGGCAGTTTGAGCTTCCTGAGCTGGCGAAGAAAGAACATTCTTTGTTGTGCTTTTTTGATGATGTTTTTGATGTTCGGTGACCATTTTAGGTCTTGAGATATGATAGAACCTAGAAATTTGAAGGTCTCTACTGTTGATACTGTGTTGTCTAAATCATTATAAAACAAACTGAAGGAATGCTGAAAGGTTTTTTTAAAAATAGTGTTTATTAAATTTTCCATTAAAAAGAAACACACACACTATACAAGAAAAAAAGACAAAAAAGAGACATTAACATATAACTAACTATAAACATATAAGCATATCTTATGATCAAGGCAACAGATTATCTAGACCCATTTCAATCTCGTTTCAGACCCGATTACAGCACGGAAATCGCTTTGGTCACACTGATAGATTATCTCTGGCGGGCCCGGTATAGAGGTCACTCCTCTATCCTGATGCTTCTTGACCTCTTAGTGGCGTTTGATACCATCGACCATGGTATCTTTGTGATAGCAGGAGGGGTTGGGACTGGGAAGCACCATTTTATGGTGGTTCTCCTACCTATCTAGCTGATTGCAGTCAGTGTTAGTGGGAGGACAGATGTCAACCCCTAGACCCCTCCTTTTTGCCGTGTCTCAGGAGTCGGTCCTCTCTCCTCTACTATTTAATATCCATATGAAACCATGGGGTGAGATCATCCGATGACAGGGGGTGAGTTACCAACAGTACGCTGATGACACTCAGCTCTACATTTCCAGGGTCTGGATGGGAGTTAACAGGCTAAAGCTCAACCCTGACAAGACAGTAGTAATATGGTTGCCTGGGCACAAAATTTTGGCTATACAATAAATATATCAGAATGGACCCAGAACTACAAATTAATCATAGTAACCAACTATAGAGAGAATATTTACAAAATGTTCTATCGTTGGCATCTTCCACCCGCACGCTTATCTAAAATGTTCCCAACCATAACACCAATCTGTTGGAAATGTAAACAAAAAGTAGGGACCTATTACCATCTCTGGTGGATATGCCCAAAACCCAGAGCCTTTTGGCTAAAACATGCATGTGTATGCCAGCCAGCTAAACTTTGGCTCACACAGAAGTTCTGGGAGGTGTTTTTGGCTTCCAGAGAGCATATAGAGGGGTAGGGGAGGGTATTTTTACCCTCCGCCAGCTCCAAGGAAAGCCTTTGGATCTTGGGGAGGGTGAAACACGAATCTACTGGGCCCACTAGAAGTTGGGAAACAGACCATTTCCAGCCTCCAGATGGCCTCTGGGGGGTGGGGGAAGCTGTTTTTGCCCTCCCCAAGCATTGAATTATGGGTGTGGGGACTCGCACATGCACAATAGCGTGCATGCATGCTCTTTTGGCACCCGAGGAAAAAAAGATTTGCCATCACTGCTGTAGTCCAACGTAGTCAACAGATAGGTTGACAACAAGAACAGTTTTTATAGATTTATAGATATAAATTTGCCTTTCTTGTTCTTGTTCTTTTTCTTTTCTCTTCTTTTTCTTTTTTCTCTTTTTCTCTTCTTTCTTAAGTACTCCTTTCTATATCTAATGTGTAACACGATTAAATACCATATATTCAAAGTTCATAAACATTTGTCTTTGTACCTTCTCTTTATTTTATGTAACACTTCCATGTTTATTATTAATAAAGATTATATTTTTTTTAAAAAATGAGTTGCTGTGTGTCCTTCCTCCTGAGGACTATTCCATTTGTATGTCTGTGGTTCTGGTTCTGTTTGTGTGTGTGTGTGTGGGGAGATTTCACCTTCAGATAGGGTTCACAATTTAGGTGTCCTCCTGGAGACACAGCTGAGACTAGAGCAACATCTCTCAGCTGCGGCTACCAATTGTGAACCTATATAGACCAGAAGATGCTCTGCACAGTCACTCATTCCTTCATCACCTCTCGCCTTGACTATTGCAATGCGCTCTACATGGCGCTACCCTTGAAGAGCGTTCAGAGACTTCAAGTAGTGCAAAATGCAATGGTGTGTGCAATAGTGGGTATGCCAAGGTACACCCATATTACTCCAACACTACGCAAGCTGCATTTGTTACCAGTCGGTCTCCAGACGCAATTCAAGATGTTGGTTATCACTATTTATGGGATTACCTCATAACTCGCAGTGACCAATAGGGGCTCACAGGGTTGGCCTTCTCCAGGTCCCTATCTGGGTGAGATTATCCAAGGATACGGGGTGAGTTGTCATCAGTTTGCTGATGATACTCAGCTATACATCTCCATCCGTGTCCACTAAGTGAAACAGTGGAAGTGATGTGCCAGTGCATGGAGGCTGTTAGGGTCTGGATGGGTGCTAACAGGCTCAAACTCAATCCTGACAAGATGGAGTGGCTGTGGGTGCTACCTCCCAAGGACGCATCCATCTTTCCATCCATTACCCTGGGGGGGGGGGGACTTTTGACCCCCTCGGAGAGGGTCTGCAACTTGGGCGTCCTCCTTGATCCACAGCTGACATTGGACCATCATCTTTCAGTTGTGGTGAGGGGGGCATTTGCCCAGGTTTGCCTGGTGCACCAGTTGTAGCCCTATCTGGTCATGGAGTCTCTACTCACAGTCATTCATGCACTTATCACCTTGTGGTTTGACTACTGCAATGCTCTCTATATGGGGCTACCTTTGAAGAGTGTTTGGAAACTTCAAATTGTCCAGAATGCAGCCGCGAGAGCGGTTATGGGCCTTCCAATGAATACCCATATTTCTCCAGCACTCCGCAGACTGCATTGGCAGCCGATTGGCTTCCGGACGCAATTCAAAGTGTTGGTTATGACCTATAAAGCCCTACATGGCATCAGACAAGATTACCTCCAGCACCGCCTTCTACTGCATGAATCCCATGCGGTCCTACAGAATTGGCCTTCTCCAGGTCCCGTCAACTAGGTAATGTCATTGGGCAGGACCTAGGGGAAGAGCCTTCTCCGTGGGGGGGGCCGGCTTTCTTCAATCAGCTCCCCCAGAGATTCGTACTGCCTCCCCCACCTTGGCTTCCATAAAAGTTTAAAGACCTATCTGTGCCGCCAGACTTGGGGCCATTAGACCCTAGCCCCCTGGCCGATGAGTGTAGTATGTCTTGCTGTGTGAATGGGAATTAATGATTTTAAATGTTATTAGAGTTTTTAAAGTTTTTTAGCTACATTAATTTGATTTTTTAGATATATATATTGTTTTGATATGTTGTGAGCCGCACCGAGTCCTCAGAGAGGTGCAGCGTACAAATCCAATTATTATTATTATTATTATTATTATTAATAATAATAATAATAATATAACCCTTTTTAGGGTTTTTTATGTATTTTATATTAATTGTTGTTTTCTATTTTCTTATTTTTACATTGTTTTAGTATTGTGATTATTGTTAGCCGCCCAGGGTCCTGTTGGAATGGGGCGGCATATAAATTTAAATAATAAATATATAAATAAAATAAAAACAAATGTGAACCAATGAAATGAGTTCATTTTCCTTTAATAGCCTATTACTCTTAATTTCTTAATTATTTACATTTCAATTATTATAAATTTGTTAATTCCTATAGATTGAAATTGTAATTCACCTATTACAGTTTCAACTGCTATTTCATTTATTCTCTGAGTTGTATTAATAAATATACAGATAGTGAGACAGTATAATATTATATAGTGTATTATAATTGATTTGTTATGATGTTGCAAGAAGCTATTTTATAATAAATTTTGATATATATGTTTTTTTGCTTTAGCCATATGTACAATCTATCCCATGTTTTATAATAGTTTGTTTCATTTTTATCTAGATTTCCATAGTTAAATTGCTCATCTCCGCTGCTTCCAAAATTTTTGTCACTACAGTTATCATTGTTGGTATTGAATCTGTTTTCCAATTTTGTGCATAAATAATTCTGGCTTTCCTGATAATATGTAAAATCAAGTATCTATCTTCTTTGATTATTTTCTCTCTGAATTTACCTAGTAAGAATAACTCCAGTTTTAATTCCAAGTTTTGCGCACCATTTCACCATGGGGCACGTCCACCAGAATTGATAATATGACCCGTTTTCTTTTTTACATTTTCAGCATTTCGGGGAAGGTTTTGGATACATTTTTGCCAAACATGCAAGAGGGAGATGCCATCTGTAAAACATTTTGTATCTCTTTATATGATATTGCGAGTGTTAGTTTATAATTTTCTTTCCAGATTTTTTTCCCATTCAGCGAGATTTATTGGATAACCAAAGTTTTGGCCCCAGGCAATCATTGGTCCTTTGACAATTTCTTCATGTAATTTATATTATATTAGAAATCATTTTTTTCTTCTGTGTCGAATAGTATTTTATCTAATTTGTGTAAATTTCAAAATCCAGATTGTGATTTGTCTTTATGGTACCTAGATTGCACTTGTAGATAATGCTACCAATCAAACTCTATATATTTAACTCGTATAGAGCCGATATGAATGATTGAATTGGATGAATGTGGATGACTGCATAAGGCGTTTTAGATTTTTATTAATTTTGTATATGTCCTTTTAAAATAATTAGATTTCCTACATATATTGTTTGCATTTACAATGTTGTACGCCGCCCTAAGTCACTTAAAGTAGGACAGTATAGGAAAGAAAGAAGGGAGGGAGAGAGAGAGAGACAGAAAGAAAGAAAGAAAGAAAGAAAGAAAGAAAGAAAGAAAGAAAGAAAGAAAGATTAGGCCATTCCAGATGTTAAGATTCATGGCTCCCAGGCCTGCTGGCAAAGCCACGTCTTGATGGCTTTGGTCTCTGGGAGGTGTGTGGCAGATTGAACTTTCAGTTAGTTCATTGCTTATTAATATCTTCACAGTTTGTTTGTGGCATATTGCTTTAATTAATCCAATAAAATTTATAATTTTCCAGTTTCTAGCCATTACACCAAATTGGCTCTACTCACTTAGTTACTGGATTTATCTTCCACCATGGTCAACAATCTCTCAGTAGCTTACAAGGAATACAACAGTGATAATCAAAATATCCATTTAAAATAACATAAATGGCAACAATAAGTAAAAGAAATAATATAGTAAATGGTGTGATTTTTTAAAATAAAAAATGCTCATACACAAATAGTATTTGATTGTACATTTACATTCTTTCTATTCAGCCTCCAAGGTTTAAAATTTACTGAAAGATTTTCATCATTTTGGTTATATAATAAAATAACATAAAAATAATATCAGACTATAAATATGAATGTTTAAAATTGTTATTGTAATAATAATTACACATCCATATTTTTATTATGTCTAAGTAAGACTGCGATCAAACTGAAGAAGAATTGCTGGTGTTATAGGACTCGAGGCAAAATCTTGTTGAATTCCTCTATCTAAGAGCAGGAGGAGTAAGATCATCTTTGTTTTTATAGGTTCTCAAGCAGTGCCAACCAATATGCCTCCACCACGTAAACTACCTCAACGTTCTTGGGCTGCATCTATACCAACAATTCTCACTCACAGTGCCTTGAATGTTTTATTGCTGCCCTCACCAACCCCTGGACTCATGCCAGGACTTGCGGGAAGTTATCTTTGTTCACCACTTGAGCGTTTTCTTGGATCGGTTATTATGAGGAGGCATCTCCAAAGGATTATTCAGCAGGAAACGGTACCAATAGGATTAAAAATTTTAATTCCATTAAACAGTTGCTGAAAGGTTGCTGTTTATTTTTTCTTCTAGCTTCAGTATGCATGGAAATAGAAATTGTACTTTTGGAAACCATGTTTTTAATTGTTTAGAAGCATATGAAACTATATATGTTTATCCTAAATATGGCTCATCCACTATTATATTATCAGTCCTCTTACGAAAAATCCCTAAGTTCCTAGGAATGCAAATTGGATAGCATCTTATTTAGTGTTTATGCCAACAGTTCACTTGTTAACCGTTTGAATTTAGAACAGCACTGAAAAAAGTGATTTATTTTTCACACTTATAACCCATTGCAGCATCTCCAGGGTCACGCGAAGTCAGTGGGGAAGCCAGATTCACTTAACAACCATATTACTAACTTAACAACTACAGCAATTCACTTAACAAATGTAAAAACAATTCATAAAATAGGGCAAAACTCACTGATTTCTCACTCAGTAACATACATTTTGGGCTCAATTGTGGTTGAAAATTGAGGACTACCTATATTTGAAAACATTTAGTCCAAATTCTGACTCCTCCATGAACTTGTTTGTTGTCCAAGTCATCATACATCTGTTATAATTAGTAGCAAAAAAAGTTTTATTGAAGATAAATTTCATATTTCAGGGATTGAGGAAAAATATGTGTTGCCTTATTAAGATTCAAATAGACTATGTCCACTTCTGACTTGATGTAAAGTATTTTCTTGTGGTAGGAGTATAAAGCAGTATACAGTTATTCACAGTTTAAGTGTTCAGATAAGTTATTTTTGTAAGGCTACTGTACTGATCATTAAGCAACTTATTAATTATTATTGACAGAGAGCAGCCAATAGCAATGATTCCTTTCATTTCCATTTAAATAAAACTTTATGTTGTTCAGACCATAATAAAGCTTGGATAAGAACTTTCATTTCAATCGGATATCTTGGCTTTTTTTTTTAAACAGTTGCAGCTAATTAATTCCAATGAACCTGGAGTGATCATGTTCAAAACAGATGCTCTGAAGTGCAGAGTTGCCCTTAATCCCAAAACTAACCAGACCTTGCAACTAAAAGTAGCACCTGAAACTGCAGGGCAATGGAAGCAAGAAGAATTGCAAGTTTTGGAGAAATTTTTTGAAACCAGGGTATGTATTTGTCCCATGTTATTATAACGCAGGGTTGTCAAATTCCTGGCCCAGGGGGCGGATGTGTCATGGGCTGGCCATGGCCACGCCTGGTTCAGCAAAGAGGAAAAAAGTCCCAATACGTCATGTGACACCGCAATGACAATGTGAGTTTGACACCCCTGTTTTTACTAAGGGCTTGATGAACAAAGTAGTTAGGGTGCTATGATTTTTCATGGTAAGAAGTCTTTGAACTAATTTCAAAGACTTCTGTTCCATGATCAGGAGCAGAGAAATATTGAAAAAAGATTTTAAAAGCTTTATCCAACCATGGACATCTGACCCAGCTTTTCCCAGTTTCATGGTATTCCTTTTGAACTAAACTACAACTTTCACAATGTTACTAATTTGTGAAATTATTATTTATTTAGATTTATTTATTTATTTAGATTTGTATGCCGCCCCTCTCCGCAGACTCGGGGCGGCTCACAACAAAGTGAAAAAACAGTTTACAACAAATCTAAATTTCTACTAAAATTATATTTATTCTGGAGATAAAGCCAAAGGAAATCTACCTAAGAAACATTATAAAAATACTGCATTTATTGCAGGTTGCAGGGCCACCATTCAAAGCCAATACTTTAATAGCTTTTACCAAGCTATTGGGAGCCCCTACACATATTCTCCGGGATTGTGTACACATCATGAAACTAGAGCTGGTAAGTCCATTTCGTTCTCATCTCATTATTGCAAATATTTTCTCTTTTTAAATTGGAAGTGGATTATTTATCTATTTCAATGGCATGTTTTATTGAATAGTTTCCTGATCAGGCAAGTCAGCTGAAATGGAATGTACAGTTTTGTTTGACAATTCCTCCAAGTGCTCCACCAATCGCACCTCCAGGAACACCTGCAGTTGTGCTGAAATCGAAAATGTTGTTCTTTGTAAGTAAAATAGTGGATTCTAATGCTGATGGTTCCATTTGGTATGGTTTTTAAGAACACATGTAATATAGTTAATTCATTGCTTATCCTGAGCTTAAGTATGAGTAGTATGAGTAGTATGACCTATATTAATAATATCTTTAGAAAGAAGCATACAATCTTTTTGGAACTAGTCTAGTTACTTAGAATAAAAAAATAGTTCCTATTTAATTTTTGCTGCTAGTCTACCTTCACTTAAAGGTAGACTGTTGTTATGAACAACAACTTCCAGAATTCCAAGCAGCAGGGGGGGAAATCAATTAAGAGGCACCTATTTTCTTCTGAAACATGGCTTTTTAACCTCGTATATACAGACATAGATATTACCAGCAACTATAGCAAGCCCTAACAATAATAAAATGACACCTGCATCATGATACAATTACATACATAAATTGCATCATTTGTATGAGATTATGATGCATGTATCATTATTTGTTCTTGCTTTTCCATGAACACCCCTATGGTAGTAATTCTGTATTAGAATTTATTTTATTTATTTATTTATTTATTTATTTATTAGATTTGTATGCCGCCCCTCTCTGTAGACTCGGGGCGGCTTACAGCAATAATAAAAACAATGTATAACAAATCTAATATTTAAAATATCTAAAAACCCCTTATTTAATTGTTCAGCAGTTAAATATTTAAAATCAAATTTATGATCTTAAAACATGGTATAGATGCAGAATTACTATGGTAACATTGTATATATTGTTCTGTTTGGCAGCTTCAGCTAACACAAAAATCTGCAGTTCCACAAGAAGCCATGAGCATAATCGTTCCAATCATTTATGACATGGCTTCGGGTACCACACAGCAGGCAGACATTCCCCGGCAGCAGAACTCTTCAGTTGCTGCCCCCATGATGGTTAGCAATATTCTAAAGAGGTTTGCAGAACTGAATTCACCACGGCCAGGTACTGTACATGTGCAGTAGATCAAATCATCTGCATGCTTGAGTTACCAGAGTCTCAGCAATTACACTTTAAATATTGCACTTTATCATGACTCTTGCTTGTCTTTATTGGTTTTATTAAAACCTGGTTTCACTTAATGCATGTACGTGATAAATTGTCTGAATATACTTCTCCGTATGTCAGAAGGGTTGTATTATTGACTTGACATGGACATTATATTATTTACCAAGGAAGTGTAATGCACTTGATGACTTGACTTATACTACTGTGGTCATAGTTAACACTTTTTTAAGTATTGCCATGTGACTCGCTGTATATACTTATGTAAAATATAGTACTTGTTAGTCATCCTGCATTATGGGAGCATGTCTTCCCATTTATTGTAATTTATTTGTTATGAGGCTGGTTGCCTATCTTGTACTCATATATACTCTTTCAAGGAAAGTCGGGGAGACACCAAGATTTATAAATTATAGAAGATTGACGGCAGAAAAAGACCTCATGGTCCATCTAGTCTGCCTTTATACTATTTCCTGTATTTTATCTTAGGATAGATATATGTTTATCCCAGGCATGTTTAAATTCAGTTACTGTGGATTTACCAACCACGTCTGCTGGAAGTTTGTTCCAACATCTACTACTCTTTCAGTAAAATAATATTTTCTCACTTTACTTCTAATCTTTCCCCCAACTAACCTCAGATTGTGTCCCCTTGTTCTTGTGTTCACTTTCCTATTAAAAACACTTCTAAATTATCTATAAGGTAACATGGCTTTATTTTCTGTATTTCATAACTAACATCTTGTCCTGACTGTATCTTCTCTTTTGTACTGCCTTGTTTCTGTGAGATACTTTTGTATTCAGTTTCTCTTTTTCCTTTAATAAAAGTGTTAGAAACTTTTGAAATGCACTTTTTTCCAACAGTTTTATTTTGGGGTTTGGAATTTCTGCCCAAGACACCAATCTCTCAGACTTGGTTTGAAATTACAAATAATTGGCTTTATAGGGTAATATGATCATACTGATGAGCACTGATTCTAAAATTGCACTATATACACTACAGCTATATGCAAGCTATTTATAGGATTGAGGTGGTATGTATGGTGCCTCTTCAAATGGTTGCCTTTATTTTTCGTAATACTCCATCTGAACCTCTGATCGTCATAGAGGTAAATGATTTTGGAACAGTAAGCCATATATTTCCACCAAGCTATATGATTCAAGGTGAATTATCCAACATTCATGCAATAGTCGCTAGCATTTGGACTATTATGTAGGCTACCTGTAATTCATGCATGCTTCAGAGTATAGCTTAACTAAGTTACTTAAACAGTGATGATTTTGGGAAGGGAAATGTAGTTATAGTTTGTAATTGAACAATTAGTGGGGCATTGATCATCTGACTCTACACTTGGGGCTTAACCAAAACTGGAAAAAAATAAAATTAGCATATATGGTTTTAAACTTGCCAACATCATTTGTCACATTGCTATAAAACATAATGGTATCAAAATAAATGCATGCCTTCTAAATGGAACTTTTGAGACAACTCCATGGCTACTTTTTACTGCTTTGTAATTTTAAAATAGTAAGTTGAAGTCCAGTGTGCATTTAAGTAACATGTATACTCTGCTAAAAACAGTAACATGCATACTCTGCTAAAAACATTAAGGCTTCACTGATTCCATTCCTTAAGGGTAAACACAGCAGCACTTTCAAAAGCTGTAGGCATACAGTTTGTGGAGTTTTTGCCAGGCTAAAAATAAAAAAAAAACCATTGTGGTTGACTTGCCACTTTTGAAATTATGGATGTTTTTTTTGTTTTTGAGTCGCTTGTCAAGAAAAGTGCTGGGATTCTCCTAGAGGTTTTTTTATGGTTTGTATAGTGTTGATATAATTAATTACAAATACTACTGTCTTCTTAATCCGATTTAATAATAACTTTTTCATTGAAGATTGAAAAATATTACATAATGTTATCAGTAATGCCAACAGTAGGTGTCCAGTTGTTTTCCATTTTCTAATAATCTTCAAAAGTGTTTTTCAGTACTATTATCATGAAATGTTCATTCTTTGGCAATATAGTTTAGCATTCACATTTCCTTTAAGGAGCACAGGATAGTAGTATATATAGGAGACTGAGAAAAATATTTACAGCCAAATAGAATTTGGTTGCTAATCCACAACCAACAGTTTGGCTTTTGGCTCTTTTAAATGCATGAACTTTCTTGCGTATGGAAAATCTCATTAGCTTGGATGATATTTGTGCATGTTATTATTTGATATTTGTGGATAATTGGTATTTAAAGACATACTTATTATTTTCTATACCAACTGTACACTTTCTGGTACAAAGCAGTAATATAGTCAATTTGAATTCTGTTTATGGTGCATAAATTGTATATTTGTTATTGTTAGTTGTTTACATTTTGTATTTATCACTATGTAATCCACTTCTCTAACTTCTTTTTCTTTCCCTTGTTCTAGGTGAGTGTACAATCTTTGCGGCTGTTCGTGATTTAATGGCTAACCTTACATTGCCCCCTGGTGGGCGCCCATAGGCTTTTTATACAAAGGGTAAAAATGAGATGAAATGGAAAAACTCTGAAATAAAGCCTTTGGTTACTTAGAATGGAAGAGACATTTTCACGTGTCACAATTTTAAAAGAGTCTGCTTTCAGGGATGCACTTTCATCAGTCCCCCCCCCTTCCCCTTGGTACAGCACTCTTAACATGTTTTAAAACATTTCAGACTCGTAATAAATTTATGTATCCACTTGCAAGTAAAGAGTTAATATTCTGTTTTATACTTCAAAGATTATGAGAATGCCAAATTTGTTTATTTAAATGTTTTTTTCTGATGTCTTGGTGTAATAGTCTTTTTTTAAAGCAGAGCTGTCATTTTTTGAATACTGTAAAACTATGAAAAACTTTATATTGAAACTGTATTTTAATATTACTGCTTTGAAATGTTAAAAATGGACTTGTTATAAACATGTCCACAAAAGCAATATTTAATAAACTAGATTTTTTAAAAAATAAAGGGTACTTTTAAAATGTGCATTTATATAGGAGAAAAACTTGGATAGCTGTTCCTCAACTTTATTGGTTCTCAGATAGTACCTTGCTTTCATCTACCTTTAGTTCTAGTAACCAGTGGATCTTCTGTTCAGTGTTTTAAATTTATGCATTAAATGACAGATGAATTTGAAACAGGTCCTTTTTAAATAGGGAGATTTATTTTGATTGAATATGAGGTGAATAGGTTTTTAGTTATGAGGTGAATAGGTTTTTAGTTATTGTTTAGCAATACTGAATATGATTTTCACCTATTCACCTCATATTCAGTATTGCTAAACAATAACTAAAAACATTTATTTATTTATTCGATTTTTATGCCGCCCTTCTCCTTAGACTCAGGGCGGCTTACAATATGTTAGCAATAGCACTTTTTAACAGAGCTAGGCTATTGCCCCCACAATCCGGGTCCTCATTTTACCCACCTCGGAAGGATGGAAGGCTGAGTCAACCTTGAGCAGGTGATGAGATTTGAACTGCTGACCTTCAGATCTACAGTCAGCTTCAGTGGCCTGCAGTACAGCACTCTACCTGCTGCACCACCCCGGCTCATATACTCCGTATTGGTCATTCTTTATCCAAGGGGAGTAATAAAGCTACTTGCACTAGCATTTTAAAGTGATACCGGTAATTCCATTTTGTAGCTGTATTTTGTCAGTTAATTTATAGTGTCTAACTGTTGAATATCTTAACAGCATGAAAATGCTGTGTATTGAATTTAGGCTTACCAGATATCTGCACAGACAAAGGAAGGCAGGGACAATTGAAAGATTGACACTCTTTTTTGCCATCCGTTACAAAAATTACGGTGAAAAACTGCAAAAACAAAATGTATGTAGGTCTACATGTATATGAATGTTTTCCAGCATCATAAAGCATGGTTTTTGAATTGCAGGAATAGATGAGAGCCAGTTGGAAGCAAAAGCCTTCCATGAGTAACTGATTTAGCTAGCAACAGATGTCAGAAAGCTGAGTTTGTTAACTTTCAGTTTCTGCTTACTAGGGAAGCTTGCCTCACCAAGAAAAGCTGCTTACCCAAAAATAAACCTGTTAAGATATTCAACACTCTGGACAATATTTGTTTTTAAGGCTGCCTGCTGAATATAGGGCATGAGGACTAAAATGAGGACATCTCCTCCTGTTGCTAGATGTCAGGTAACTAGTTGAACTCAAGAACTAAATCAAATCAGTACTGTAACTTCTCAAAAATATGGAGGTGGACAAGATCTCTAACTATATCAGTCTGGGTAAGTGCTGATGCAGAATGCAAAAAGAAAAGGCATCTTTTTAGAGGGTATATGGAAGCCACATTCAGAATGTTGAAATGCTGTTTGTGCTTTGGGTTTGGAAATGTGCTTGGAGGGTTAGGGAAATCAAACATCCAAGGAGAGCATCGAATTTGGGAAGGCTGTGCTCCAGTAATTTTGCTGTTCTGTTCTGGTATAGGGTGCTATTTCCAGGCAATTACTTGGATGGGGAATTATCCTGAAAATGTAACAGTAGAATGCAGTCCCCCTATTAGGACATGCGAAAGAAAGATTGGATCGCGGTGCAATCACTTTGCTAAATCCTGATAATCAAGTAGTGGCTATTTTATTGAGGAACAGTATGACATAACTATTTGAGGAGAAGGGAATCTGAGTGTGGATTGCTAAAGATCATTGAAGACTTCCACCCTTCTTCATGAAATGACAGAAATCCGCCCTGCTTTTTCATTGCTTATGTCTGGCCACTACCTGGCAACGCAAGTACAGGCTTGTGATGGTGCTGGTGGAACTGGCTGTGCAACTCTGAATATAAAAATTGGCTGAAGGCCGGGCACAGTCTCCATCTCTTGAAAGCTGCTCTGCAGCGCTTCACTTATGAGCAAATTCATATCTTCCACTGCCAGCTTATCACGAGCGACTCCGTTCACTTAATCCCATCATGCTTTCCTTGTTGCGGGCAATACATCCTTTGAAACAAACAAGTGAGGCTCTCCACCCTGGACCCAAAGCTCTGGCTATCACAGAAGCAGGTGACATGCTACATGTCTTCTGCAGAATCAATTACTCCCAGTTTGCGTTAAGCTTTCCCTGGTTGGATCCCATTCTGGGACGTTAATTCTTTCGGAAACAATGGACACATGTTTGCTAATTTGTTCCTGAAGAATACTTGCATCTTTGTTTGCCACCATCGCAAACTTGCATTTTTCCTCCATCTGGTTCTAGGAAAGATGCAGATCCTGTCCAATAACATTGAAATGGCATTACAAAGCCTTCTTTATCTATTGGCCCTAATGGATGTGCAACCTATGGTCATTAGCCACAGTCATGCATATATTTAAAAAGAGAGACCCTAGCCTAGTAGAAAATTTCAGGCCATTCACACTGTTGCGTCGCCTGCAGTGTCATGGAATTAATTATAAACCAATCCATCATCCTCCACTTAGAAAAAACATCCTGCTTTCTAACAAGCAGTTTGGTTTCAGGAAAAAAATTGTCCTGTAATCTGCACTCCTACACTGCAGAAATATTTGGATCACACATCTTGACCAGGGTAAGCAATAGATGCAATTTGCATAGACCTCTGCAAAGCCTTTGATTCACTGGTGCAGGACAAACTACTGTTGAAGCTAAGTTCTTCCAGCATTTCTGGATCCCTGCACCACAAGTAGATAGCCACATTCTTGTCAAACTGGCAACAAATAATCAAAATAGGGGGGCCCTATCAAAGTTATCATTATCAGTTAACAGCGGTCTTCCCCAAGGCAGCTTTTTAGGACCCACATCTTTGTTTTGCTAAATAGGGCGTACAAAAACTTTGCCAGACCAATTCATCTGCCTGGAATCCACACTGTATATCAGACATTAACACGATTGAGTGGGTTCAGAGGTATTTCACACGAAAAGTACTCCACTCCTCTACTCAATAAAATTTCCTATGCCACCAAACTTGAAATTTTGGGCTTGGTCAATCTAGAACTGCACTGCCTGCAGTCCAATCTAAGCATAATACACAAAATTGTCTTCCTGTCGATGACTTCTTCAGCTTCAATCACAATAATACACGTACAAACAATTGATACAAACCCAAGGTAAACCACTTCAAATTTGATTGCAGAAAATATGACTTCAGCAACAGAATTGTCAATGCCTGGAATGCTCTACCTGACTTGGTTATTACAGCCTCAAACCCTCACAGCTTCAATCTCAAACAGCCTACTGGGGACCTCACCCCATTCTTAAGAGGTCCGTAAAGGGGACGTGCATAAGTGTACCAGTGTGCCTACCGTGCCTGTCTTACTGTCCTTACTGTCTTACTGTCCTCGTTTACAGCCAATTAGGGGGCCCTGCCCCAAATGTGTCAACTTCGGAGAGCGGTTCTGCTAAGCGAAGTTGCCACTGGCGGCGGCAGGGATTTCAGTGGGAGCGATGGAAGCCGGTGAGTGGGGTAAAGGCAGGCAGCCGGCAAAAGAGGGAGGGTACAGACTGGGCATGTGCAAGGAGCCGCTGACTGCGGGCCACAATTTGCCCGGGCCCGGTACGGCACTCCCAGTAGTACCCGTCTATCGGCGGCCCTGCCTATGGCAATGTCATTTCCCCCATCCACTTTAATATTGACCCAAATGCATTCAAGATTATTTTTATTATTGTTGTGCTCTATTTCTGTAGAGATGCAGTTATTTCTTATATGTAGTGCAACTCCACCTCCTTTTTATGTGGTCTGTTTCTTTTAAATAATTTAAATCCCTCAAAATGTATATTCCATTTCTGAGTTTCATCCCACAAAGTTTCTGTAATGGCAACTATATCATATTTTCTCTCATTTAATTGAAATTTCTAATTCACCCTATTTATTCCTCATACTCTGTGCATTGGTGTATAGACATTTAAGCCCATTTTGGTTGAGCCTGTGTTTACTGTCTATATAACCTGTGTTGTGCTCCATTGCTCCTACTTTCTTGCCACCTGTTTGATTAGTGCACACGGTATGGCACTCACTATTAAATGCTTGGCTTTGCTTGATTGCAGGGCTTATAAACTTACCTTTATCTTTGTTGTGTGCAGTTAATCCTATTAATTTTAGATTTTTGGGGACAGAAATGATTTGTATCAATTAATTATCTTCCCCTGCTGTTCAGTTTAAATGTTTATCCAGGAAATCTGTGAATTTAATATCAAGTAGCTCAGTACCTTCCTTTGATGGATGCAAACCATCCATCAAATTGCTTGGTGCTTTAAAGCAGATCTTTTGTCATATCCAAGGCCAATATTAACATTTATCAATTCTATTAGTATTGAAATTACTCATTTCATATGTGGTTTAAATATACATTTCTTTTAATTCAAATCTAATTGAAATCTTACACTGCCACTCTAGATCATTGGTGTCAAACTGGTGGCCCACAGGCTGGATGCGTCACGCGCAGGCCATTGCCACCCCAGTTCGGCAGAGTAAAAATAGCATATTTCATGTGATGGCAACGTGACACTATGAGTTAGACACCTATGTTTTGGATGAAGTATTAGAACCTACATGTATCAATTCTTTAAAAAAAAAATTAAATTTATATCAGTATTGAACAATTTATAAACTCCCACTACCACAGGGGAAAAAGTGTCTAATTCTTGACCCTATCATACTATTATTGTTAGTGGCCTATAGTATTATTTTTAACACTATATGATGTTACTAATGTAACAATAGTACTATTATATCAATCCTTTACTTGCCAATTTTCCAACTGGAACTTGTTTAAGTTAAAGACGAACTATTATTTATTTCGCAAGCTTCAGATCTGCAGACCAACTCCCTCATTTTTCCAATAACTACTGTGAGAGAAATTTGTTTTTTTAAAGAAGTCAGAAAGAAATTATAACTCACCATTCTGACCATATAGCTGAAACAAAGCAAGCAAAAAAAATATGTTTTTACAATGGGAAAGATTGTCCTGGCTGTAACTAGAATTCAAATGATTTCAGTCCTATGTATGGTTGTGAATTTTTTTATCTGTGTTTGCATTAACTGAAAATATACCTGTACAGTGTAACTAGAACAACATACAATTAACAAAGACCTAGTATATCCATAGTGCCAGTTACAAGAAGAAAGTTGAATATCCTTATTATAGTATTTGAATATCAATATACCAGTGCATTAAACCTTTTAAATTAAAGAATATTAATGTATACACTAATATAACATTTAATTAAATACAGTTACAAATCAAATGTTTGTTGTCTGTCTATGCCAAATACTTTATAATCTTTGTTCAGTTCTTCACAGTAAATCATCCGTGCAGTTATTATAACAACAATCTTTCAAGGATCTCAAGGCATTACATTTGTTTAATATTAATTCTGTACTGCAAGCAGATTCTATTTGATGTCAAGGCCTATACCATCTTCAATGCTATGGTTATACCTAGCATTTGATCCCCAATAAACATTCCATTCAAATATCAGTCTTTTTGGGTTTTTTCAGCATATGTCAACAACCAAAATACATCATGTCAAGTACAGAACAGGCCACTATGTACCATTTGTTAACTGATCACATGACAAAAGAACATGGTATATAACTGAATTTTTCATCAGAAGTCATTATTCATAAATACCACAAGATCCTACATTCCTACATTAATACAGATGCTGTAACCATATGTACTTCTTTCAAGTAATTTCATTATTTTAAGAAACATAGTAACTTTGAATGTATACATACATGTGCAGCAAGGTTGTATTTTAAAAAGGTACCTCTGCTTAAATAAACTTTTACATTGGATAATCAAGCTTAATGGGATTAAAATCCTAACATTTGAAATATTTACATCATGAATTACTTTATTCATCTATAATGTAGTTCAAGAAATATCCTAAACTTTCAGTGTAAGAAAACTGATAGCATATTAGTCATAAACAATATAAGGAAGCACCCCTACAGCAAAATATACACTGCACAGTCACAGGGTAGAATAAATATATATTTCAATTAGAATTAGCTCATGGTTGTGTAGTACTGCTCATTTTCAACCATGCACAATGGCTACACTCACTATTACTCTTTAATATATCCTCACAAAACAAATGTATATTTCATAAAAATATTCACATTATAAAGAGTCTATATTGAATGCTGCCAGAATACAGAAGAAGCATTTCTCCTCTTAGATTTACATTTAAAGGTTAATCCATTCTAATTTTCTGGTTGGTCATTCTATAAATTATGCTATCATAGCCTGGATCCATATTCCACAGATTGTAGGAGATAACAATCACAGCTATCACCAGTCCAAGCATGATCCAGAAAATTATATTGAAGACAACAGCATAGTTAAAGTTGTATGCATATCCTAGGTTATATGGATTTTCAGGCTTGCTCTATAACAAGGAGAGAACAAAGGAATGAGTAAGTATTCACAATAAATCATAAATCATTCTAAAGAAACACAAGGAATATTCTAGAAGATTAATTCTAAAACAATGTGCAATTTATTCAATATAAATTTGTTCCTATTAAGTTATTGAGTATCAGTTGAAAGAATCTTCATCTTAATCCAAATTAAATTACTAAATAATCCCTGACCAGTAGCTATCTAGCACCTATATGAAAATTTCCAAGGAGGAAGTCTACAACTCCTTAGGTAGATTGTTACCCTGGTTAGTAGCTTTCATCCTTATGGATTTCATTCTAATTCAGCATTAATTTCTTTTAATTTCTGTTTTAATGTTAATTTTTTTGAATTAACATTCAGCATTAATTTCTTTTAATATCAAGCTTTTGGTAATTGTCCTACCTCTTTAACAGAGAACAGTCTGCCCCCTCATATATTGGACAGCCTCATGGGCATATCACAGTCAAATCTCCATTTAATCTTACCTTTTGAAAGTATAGTACATCCAGTTCCTCATGTGGGCTACGTTTCAGACCCCTCAATATCACCTAAACTTGCTCCAATTTTTTCCGGCCCTTTTAAAAACAAGCTGCCCCTTATGCAGTAAGCATTGCAGTAAGCAATGTCTGGTATAAACAGCACAGAAACATTATTTCCCTCTGTGATCTGGATGCAATGTTTCTATAAATGCAGCCTGATAATAATGTATTGGCCTTTTAGCAGTTGCAGCACATTGCTTACTCGCACTCAACTGGTAGACCATTAGGACTCCTAGATCTTTCTCACGTTGTCTACATGACGATGTTCCAATGAATCTGATTTGTTTCCTATCCAGATTCAGGCTTTTTACAGTATTTACCACTGCTGAATAACAATCTGTTGAAATTAGCCCAGGCCTTTTCAACAGTCAAAAAACCAAGCAGTCTTTATATGCCAGTGTAATTCATGAAATTAAGGGCATGTTTCACCTAATGAAAAATTCTATCAAAATGTTTGGAAAACAACAGATATGTTTGTATATTTTATAGGTTCATCAGTAATCTGTGATTTTAAATTATTTTTACATTTGCTTTAAACTTCACAGAAGTAATTTGGAAATCTAGTGACAAAGAATTTCAGTAAATCAAATATTTTCCTAATTTCTGAGGGTTAAAGAAAAATGCTGTAAATTATTATGTCAAATCATTAAGTCACAAAAATAGAAACGATAGACAAATTGAATAATTATTCAACTTTTGCATTATATTACTCTGAGACTCAAGTGACTATACTGAAGTGCATTTACAACTACTGTTCTTTATTCCAAGACTTATGTAGTTATGTACTGAGGGGCTAAAAATAGAATAGAATTCTTTACTGGCCAAGTGTGATTGGACACACAAGGAATTTGTCTTTGGTGCATATGCTCTCAGTGCACAAAAAATAAAATATACATTTGTCAAGAATCATGAGGTACAACATTTAATGATTGTCATAGGGATCAAATAAGCAATTAAGAAACAATCAATATTAATAAAAATCTTAAGGATACAAGCAACAAGTTACAGTCATACAGTTGTAAGTGGGTGGAAATGGATGATAGGAATGATGAGAAAAAATTGGTAGTAATAGTAGTGCAGACTTAGTAAATAGTTTGACAGCATTGAGGGAATTATTTGTTTAGCAGAGTGATGGTGTTTGGGAAAAAACTATTCTTGTGTCTAGTTGTCTTGTGTGCAGTGCTCTGTAGCGACATTTTGAGGGTAGGAGTTGAAACAGTAAAACATAAAAAATAAACAATAAAATATAAAGAACAGAGTAAACAGGTTATCATTAATACTTTGCATTTTTCTGTTTAGTTATTCCACTAAAATGCATGAGATTTTCTTACAAAATATTATCCAACTACAAAAAGAAATGCAAACGTTTGTATAACCTCTGAGGATTGTAGAATAGATCTGGATTTTCTCACAAAGGGAGCATCAAAAGTCTTCACAGTTACCACTTCTACCACTGCATTCCCACTGTACATGTTGTACATCTCATCTGCAAACTGAAAGAGCGCAAAATTCAGATTTTTCCAGCAGAAATTAGATACAAATGAGAAAAGGCACACAACTCAAATATTATAATGGAATAACAGTTGGAAGATACATTGGGGGTCTTCTAGTCCAACCCCCTGCTCAAACAGAAAACCCTATATCAAGTCTGTCAAACTGGTAGCCCTCAGACTAGGTACATCATGAGCAGGCCATGCCCACCCTGGCTCTGCAAAGTCAAAAAATATTGCAATACATCACAATCTGGACCATGACGCATTCAAGTTTGATATCCATGCCCCATACCATTTTAGATAAATAGCTGTTCAATCTTTTCTTAAAAAGCTGCAATGACAGAACACCCACAACTTCATTGATGGATTGTTCTGTCAGGAAATTTCTCCTCAGTTAGAGCTTGGTTCTCCCCTCCACGAATGGGCAGGACAAAAGTGGCGACCACAACAGAGCTACCATCACATAGCTTCAGGACAAACTGCTGCCTTATCAAGGTCTGCACATTGCTGCAGAAGCTTTCTGCAGCATGTGTATGCAGACCTCTCTAAAGCAGCAGGATAAAGAATTTCTTTAGTGGCCTCCATTTTGCCCTGCCCACAAATGGGCAGGACAAAATGGTTGCATTTCAATTGCTGCCACGCAATCCAGGGACACATGGCCTGTTCTCCTTCCATAACATCAATTCCGGATAATTTCAGTAGCTAGGTGTGGGACATAATCGATATGTGGAGATAAGGCAATGCTGCAGGGTTCCAGAAGGGTGAGATGAGGGGAGAAAGGTGGAAGGACATTGCAGCAACCTTGTAGTAAACCATAAGGGCAAAAAACCACTTCAGGCATGCTGTAATAACTTTGAAGTAGGATCATATGTTTTGGGGGTCTATCATAATTTCAAATGTTTGTTAAATGGCCTGTTGTACCTTAAGGATTACCTGGACATATGATTGAAGAATGAATTAAGACTATATCTTTATTTGGCCAACAACTATAAGCTGAAGAAAAGTTTATTTGAAAACAAACAAACAAACAGGTATCAGCAATAAAGCACTGCACAATCTATTCATACCTGTATCTATATTCTAAGTTTAAAAATGTTACACTATTTACCAGCATTTTTGCTCTACTAACCTTTTGCAGAGAGTCTGCAAGAATCTGAGAAGCATCCTTGAACTGCTGTGAATCTTCCCCATATCTTTTACCTATTTCTTCCAACCCAGAAAGTTCTAGAGAATATAGATCTGGTGAATGATCCTTGGCCAGATGTTTGTGTCTAGAAAGCTTGGGAAGCAATAGGTAAAAATCGTTAAAATAATATCAAAGTAAAAAGTTGGCATTTCAATTTTAGAAGGCAATATTTTAACTATTTTAAGTAATTGTTTTCTAGAATCTGTATCCTACAAATGCATCTATATGGGGTGGATGTTAATGGTTGATGTTAATGACAGGTGCACTGGTGCAAAATAAGCCATCATCCTTTTGTATAGCCCTCAGAGGCAAGACAGAGACCTCTTAGCAGATTGAAGCAGTTTGCCACATTCTTTGCTGATTTCTCCACTGACCTTCTGGAAAAGCAGCAAAGAAGATTGCAAATGGAATCACATGTTCACAGGATGCTTGGCAACCAGTCATAAGGACAAACAGGTTGCTAAACACGTACACTGCATGTGGTCTACAGTGCTCTACAGGATATAAAGCACCCTTTCTCAGATGGTTTTTAATTTGGACCATGTCAAAGATACCTTTATATACAAAAGATGCAAAGCTAGAATCATGGCAGCATGACATTCCACTTTAGTGAAAGTGCTGGAACATGTTGACACTTTTTATCCCATGTTCTACTTCTCCAGGAATTTATCAAGAAGCCCAGTTTAGCCAGTAAACTACACATTCTCTGTTCTTTATAATTTAAAATGATCTAAACAGATTGAATAATTGTACAGTAAAAAAATACACAGCCAACCACATAGTAGAATTTTGTTTGTAGAATTTGCTTACCAAGCTTGTGATGTCATGCAAAACTTGCAATTCTGACAGGAAGAGGAGATCAACCTATGAAATAAACATGTATATATAAAAACAAGCATACATATGAAAAAGTGAATTGAAAAAGCATTTCAATTTATAATAAAAAGACTCAAAATCAATTCAATTAATTTAGCATGGGTAGCACATGTAGGACTTACCCATATAAATGAATCACTTAATGTAAAATTGAAATAAACCGGAGCAGAGAAAAATATTATTCTGTTGGGATAAATCAGAAGGGATGATACATATTTACCATGAGCAAAGATTTAGGCTGCATTCCATAGAGCAGTGTTTCCCAACCTTTTTTGAGCCGTGGCACATTATTCACATTTACAAAATCCTGGGGAACATTGAGCGGGGTGGGGTGGGGGGGCAGGTGTGTGTGTAAAAAAGTTTGGACAAAAAATATCTCTCTTCCTCCATTTCGCTCTATTTTTCTCTCCCTCTTTCTCTCCCTTCCCTCCTCTTTCTTTCCCCTCTCTCTCCATCTCTCTTTGTTTCTCCCTTCCTTCCTCTCTTTTTTGCCCTCCTTCTGTCTCCCTCCTTCCCTCTCTGTGTCTTTCCCTCACCCTCCTTCCCCCCTCTTTCTCTCTCTCTCTTGCTTTCTCTCTCTTGCTATCTCTCTTTCTCTCTCTCTTTTGCTTTCTCTTTCTCTCCCCCCTCTCTCTCCCTCTCTCTTGCTATGTCTCTTTCTCTCTTTCTCTTTTGCATTCTCTCTTTCTCTACCCCCTCTCTCTCCTTCTTTCTCCCCCCCTCTCTCCCTCTCTCTTTCTCTCTCTCCCTCTCTTGCTATCTCTTTCTCTCTCCCCCCCTCTCCCTCTCTTGCTATCTCTTTCTCTCCCCCCTCTCTCCCTCCCTCTCTTGCTATCTCTTTCTCTCTTTCTCTCCCCCCTCTCTCCCTCTCTCTCTCTCTCCCTCTCTTGCTATATCTTTCTCTCTCTTTCTCTCCCCCCCTCTCTTCCTCTCTCTCTCTCTCTTGCTTTCTCTTTCTCTCCCCCCTCTCTCCCTCTCTCTTTCTTCCAGTAGCCGTGGGGCGACGGCAGGGTGATCAGCTGTGAGGTGGAGCTCCAGAACGGAGGCACAGACAGCGGTGGCTAGACGCCGTACATTTCTGGCGTTGCGCTGGGCATGGACGTGGGGCTTGAGCCTCCGTCCTGGTCCAGCCAGAAGGCAAGTGCCAGCCACGCAATTCCAGCATTTCCAGCCACCACCGTCGGTGCCTCTGTTCCTCTGTTCCGGAGCTCCTCCTCACAGCTGATCACCCTGACGTCGCCCCACGGCTACTGGGAGAAAGAGAGAGGGAGAGAGGGGGGAGAGAAAGAGAAAGCAAGAGAGGGGGAGAGAGAGAGGGACCACCCTGCCACCGCCCCACGGCATGGCTTCTGCCCGCTGCCGCCGCCATCACCCTCCCGCTGCGCGCCGCCCTCCCGCTGCCCTCCCACCAAGCCCCAAAGCTCACCTGCTGACAGGGAAGCTCCAGCCGGGCGGGCCGCCGCAGCTGCTGGAAAACTTGGAAGGCGCAAAGAAGCAAGCTCAGCTTCCGGTCTCATAACTTTTTTCTCTTCGCAAAAAGTTGCGAGACCAAAAGCTGAGCTTATTTCTTCGCGGCACACCTGACCATGTCTCGCGGCACACCAGTGTGCCGTGGCACACCGGTTGGGAAACACTGCCATAGAGAATAGAATAGGATTTTTTCTTAAAATTATTTGTGTCCCGATACTTAGAATACTTTTAATCTCTTCCTCAGGAATACTTAACAAATTACTCTCTGAATAGTTATTGTATTAATTTGTGCTACAGAATAACAGTTGGAAGGGATCTTTGAGGTCTTTTAGTCCAATTCTCTGCTTAGGCAGGAAACCCTATACCATTTCAAACAAGTGGTTATCCAGCCTCTTCTTAAAAACTTCCAGTGTTAGAGCATTTACAACTTCTGGAGGTAGGTTGTTCTATTGATTAATTGTTCTGTCAGGAAATTTCTCCTTAGTTCTAAGTTGCTTCTCTCCTTGATTAGTTTCTACCCATTGCTTCTTATAATACCCCCAGGTGAATTGGAGAATAGCTTATTTCCCTCTTCTTTGTGGAACACTGCTATCATGTCACTCTTAGTCCTTCTTTTCATCAAACTAGACATACCCAGTTCCAGCAACCATTCTTTATATGTTTTAGCTTCCAATTTATGCAGTTTATGCAGCCTAGAACTGTGTTGGCATTTTTGGCAACTGCACACACTGCTGCCTAAGAAAGCTAAGAATTTTTTGATCAGATATAAATTAATTCCAGATTAATATGGAGAAATGTGTATAGAAAAGAAATTAGTGGTTGAGCAAGACCCCAAAGGTAGCATTGAAGAAGATGTGCCAGAGGGAAGTAGAAAGAAAGAAGATGTGGTCAAGATAGTTGTACGGGAATCTATTACGCTACTTAAAAAGGGAGATTAAAGTCTATCACATGGAATATTAATGGAGCAAATGCCCCATCTAAGAGTAAAAAAATATTTCATTTTTTGAAGAAACGTAATTTGAATATAGTCTGTTTTCAAGAAACATATATTAAGAAACAAGACAAGAAATATTTGATAAATGAACGATTACCGTGTTTCCCCAAAAATAAGACGTACCCCGAAAGTAAGGCATGTCAGAGGTTTTGCAGAATTTGTTAATATAAGGCACCCCCAAAAAATAAGGCGTAGTGGTGGAAAAACATACGGTACTGTAATATGCTTCCTTTTTTCCTCCCCCTTCCTCCTCCATGCCTGGTTTTACTTAACCACTGCTGCTTGGTGGCTCACAGGACCTCTGCCGCTGCAGATCTTACCACTGTGTCTTCTGTTGGCCGCCGCGGGGGCAGGAGGTGCAATCTGGGCAGCGTCGGCCAAGGATCAGCGCCCTCGTTGGACCCGTCTCTTTTCGGCGCCAGCGCCGCTTGGGGCGGAGCCCTTGGTGGGCATGGGCGTGCCTCCGGATTCGGAGGCAGAAGTTAGCCCGACGGATGGCGGCTACCCGCCTGCAGCAGCAAAGGGGGACGACGTTTTGGGCTGGTCAGCGTCGGGAGCTGTTCCTCCGATGCCACCGCTGATTTCGCTGCCGCTGGGCCTCTCAGCTGTCTGGCGGCCCACGTGTCTTCTGTCGGTCGCGGCAGTGCAGCGGCGGCTGACAGAAGACATGTGGGTCGCCAAACAGCTGAGAGGCCCGGCGGCAGCGAAATCAGCAGCAGCGAAATCGGGGGTGGCATCGGAGGAGCAGCTCCCGACGCTGACCAGCCCAAACCGTTGGCCCCCTTTGCTGCTGCATTTCTGTTAAAACTATAATATCCAACCTATTATCCCTGGCTATCCTTAATACTCTATAACAGTGATGGCGAACCTATGGCAAGGGTGCCACAGGTGCCATATCTGCTGACGCACGAGCCGTTGCCCTAGCTCAGATCCAACAGGCATGCGTTTGCTGGCCAGCTGATTTTTGGCTCACACAAAGGCTCTGGAAGGGCGTTTTTAGCTTCCAGAAAACCTCTGGGGGATGGCATTTTTATCCTTCTGTGGGACCTTATCAGTCACTGGGATTCATGCAGTAGCAGGCGGTTCTGGAGGTACTCTGGTCCAATGCCATGTAGGGCTTTAAACGTCATGATCAACACTTTGAATTGTGACCGGAAACTGATCGGCAGCCAATGCAAGCCATGGAGTGTTGAAGAAATGTGGGCGAATCTTGGAAGCCCCACGATGGCTCTCGCGGCTGCGTTCTGCATGATCTGAAGTTTCCAAACACTTTTCAAAGGGAGCCCCATGTAGAGAGCGTTGCAATAATCAAACTTGGAGGTGATGAGGGCATGAGCGACTGTGAGCAATGACTCCCTGTCCAAATAGGGCCGCAACTGGTGCACCAGGCGAACCTGGGCAAACGCCCTTCTCGCCACAGCTGAAAGATGATGTTCTAATGTCAGCTGTGGATCGAGGAGGACGCCCAAATTACGAACCCTCTCTGAGGGGGTCAGTAGTTCCCCCCCCCCTCAGAGTAATGGACGGACAGATGGAATTGTCCTTGGGAGGCAAGACCCACAGCCACTCCGTCTTGTCTGGGTTGAGTTTGAGTTTGTTGACACCCATCCAGGCTCCAACAGCCTCCAGGCACCAGCACATCACTTCCACTGCTTCGTTGACTGGACATTGGGTGGAGATGTATAACTGGGTATCATCGGCGTATTGATGATACCTCACCCCATGTCCTTGGATGATCTCACCCAGCGGTTTCATGTAGATATTAAATAGCAGGGGGGAGAGGACCGATACCTGAGGCACCCTACAAGGGAGAGACCTAGAGGTCGACCTCTGACCCCCCACTAACACCGACTGTGACCGACCGGAGAGGTAGGAGGAGAACCACTGGAGAACAGTGCCTCCCACTCCCAACCCCTCCGGCCGGCGCAGAAGGATACCATGGTCGATGGTATCGAAAGCCGCTGAGAGGTCAAGAAGCACCAGGACAGAGGACAAGCCCCTGTCCTGGGCCCACCAGAGATCATCCATTAACGCGACCAAAGCAGTTTCCGTGCTGTAGCCCGGCCTGAATCCAGACTGCTGAGGACCTAGATAATCGGCTTCTTCCAAGAATCGCTGGAGTTGGAGCGCCACCACTTTCTCAACAACCTTCCCCATAAAGGGAATGTTGGAGACTGGACGGTAGTTATTAAACACGGCTGGGTCCAGGGAAGGCTTCTTGAGGAGGGGGCGCACAAGTGCCTCTTTATAAAGTGCCGGAAAGGACCCCCTCCCCAAGGAGGCGTTGACAACCTCCTGGGCCCAGCTCCGTGTCACCTCTCGGCCGTCCGAAACCAACCAAGAGGGACATGGATCCAGTAAACAGGTGCTGGAACTCACAGCTCCAATGGCTTTGTCCACTTCATCAGGTGTCACCAAGTCAAACTCCTCCCAGACTGATGGACAAAGACGTTTAGCCCCAGTCACCTCGACTGACTCATTGTCAGCCGATACTGCTATGCAATTGGAGTCAAGATCAGCCTGGACCCGAGTGACTTTATCAGCGAAAAACGAGTTAAATTCCTCGGCACTACCCTGCAAGGGCTCCCCAACTCCCCCCTGATTTAGAAGGGAGCGGGTCACCCTAAACAGAGCGGCCGGGTAGGATTCTGCTGATGCAATCAAGGTGGCATGGTATGCGCAACTTGCCGCCTTGAGCACCACTTTGCAGGTCTTAATAAAAGCTCTTACAAGTGTTCGGTCGGATTCAGACTTAATCTTCCTCCATTGCTTCTCTTGACGTCTCTTCTGGCGTTTCAACTCCCGGAGCTCCTCGTTGAACCATGGAGCTCTACGGGGTCTAGTGCCACAGAGAGGTCACAATGGCGCAATTCAGCCGAGAGCCTCCGCTGCAGCCTTGTTCCAGGCCTCAGCAAGAGACTCTGACGAGCTGTGGACGAGTGAATCTGGTAAAACCCCAAGTGCCCTCTGAAAGCCCTCAGGGTCCATCAGGCGTCTGGGGCGGAACCTCCTAATCGGTTCCGCCTCCCTGCGGGGGAGGATTGGAGCCAGGAAATCAAGCCGCAGTAGAAAATGGTCTGACCATGACAAAGGCATGTGGATGCCAAACTACTAGCTACCCAAAGAGGGGTGTAGTCAGCGCCACGGCGAGACAGCTTCTCTTGCACTCCTGCAGGGGAATGCTGAATCCCTGCTGTTTAGGGGAGCTGAACCTCCCTGAAGGGGGGTTTGAAAAAGGGGTCTTGGTCTCCTATCGTTTTGGGGGGTTGGCACACAACACGGTGGGTAGATTTGCGACCTTGACCGACAGCTGGTGAAACTACCTTGGTCGCCATAGCTGTGGCAACTACGTGCTGGAAAGATAAGATTTAAAGCATTGGAAGTCATCTGGAAGGAGAAGAAACATATGTTTTTGTGCTGGAGGTTGGGAACAATAAAAGTTTGGAGAAAAGGGTGAGCTATTATGCTGGGGGAGACCTTGATTCAGACTTTCAGAATTTTTATTTTCTGGAAGTTGAGCGAAAGAGGAAGTGGTAGCGGCCGTAATATTATTGGATTGTTTATTTGGCATTAGAATGAACTCAAAAATTCATCAAAAACTCAAGAATTTTCATCTGCGGAAGTTGGGAGTTAGGTTTGGACTTTTGGGACTATCAGAATTTAAATTTTAAAGTTGTTAGACCAAAACCGAAGAATTGGAAGTAATTGTTAGATTGTATACTGTATACTGAGAACATCTGCTGGTGAAGCTGAGGCAATATTTGGTTGGATTTGTTATTCACTGAATTTGTCCTTGATGCAATGGAACTGGGCAGATTGTTTTCTTTTTCAATAAGTGTTAAAGAGGAGCTGAAAAACTAAATAGAAAGAAAACATTTTGGATTTGAACTTTACTTGAACTTGGAAAGGGATAGAAGGAAAGAAGGATATAATCTGTTTTGGGAAATTTTGGCTTCTGGATGACACAAAGGTTAATTGGACATTTGGATAAAGCTTTTCGATATATTAATTCTGGAAGAGATGGAAGACAAGAGAGATTTATTCAAAGACATACTTAAAGACATTAAAGAGTGGAAAGAAGAAAACAGAAACAACATCATTTTTTTCTACTGAAAGTTTTAATCGATTGTAGCAAGGGAGTAGAAGAAAAGAGCTTTGAACAGCTGGAACAGAATGATCAACAGAGAAATGGAAATAGAAAAGGGTTATCAGAGGGGCACTCTCAAAAGGAACAGATTGATGAAACAGTGGTTTTTTTATCTAATGAGTTGAAAGAGGAAGGCAAGCGATTTAAAAAGACAAATGAATTAGAAAATGGTTTGATTGAAGAGGGAGTTGATCGTCATATTCTTGAAGATTTAAGCACTACGTTAAGCACTAATAAAATGGAGAATAGATGTGACCTGACACCCGGGAAAGGGCAGAGTAAGAAAGGAATTGGAATGGAAATGAAAAAATTTGGAAAGATTTTATACTTTTGTAGAAAGAGAGGGAAGAAGAAAATATTGGGTTATAAGATGATAAAAAAGAAACCTGAGGTTTGGCAAAGATGGTACCTTGAGGAGGGATGATAGATGATTAAATATGCATTAATTAAGGAATGATGTAGTTAGATTTACCTGTGTGTTACTTTAATATATATTTGAATTTATGAAACTTTACTAAAGCATAGAATTATAAAGAAATAGATAGATTATTTAAATTATTGGAATGACAAAGAATTGGGAAAGTTAATGATAATGAAGTGATAAATATTTGAATAATAATTGATTATTATATTGAATGAAATATGATTACAATATTATGATAAATGTTTAAGAATTGAAGACTTTAAATAATGGATTGATCAATTTCTATGTTGTTATAGTAATAGTTGTTTTTCCTCTGCTTTTTTCTTTTTCTTTCCCTTTCTTTTTAAGACTACAATTCTCTTTCTTTTAGTTGATAATGTCTTTTTTCTTTTGTAAGAGTTTTGGAGAATACATAAGAAGGAGTAGGCAGGATGGCATACCTGAAAGTAAAAGGACAATGATATTAATCTATCAATATCCTCCCAGCTGCGTGTCAAAAGCCCTGCCTGTGCTGCTTGAGGAGGTCGCCAGGTTGGCGGTGGGGTTCCCCAGACTTATTGTCTTGGGAGACTTTAACCTACCATCGCTTGGTGAAACCTCTGGGCTAGCGCAGGAGTTCATGGCCACCATGACAGCCATGGACCTGACTCAAGTAGTACAGGGTCCGACTCACAAGGGGGGACACGCACCTGACATGGTATTCTTCTCTGAGCAATTGAGTAATGGTCTGAGACTAAGGGGCTTAGAAGTGTTGCCTTTGTCATGGTCAGACCATTTTCTACTGCGGCTTGACTTGCTGGCTCCAATCCTCCCCCGCAGGGAGGCGGAACCAACTAGATGGTTCCACCCCAAACACCTGATGGACCCAGAGGGCTTTCAAAGGGCGCTTGGGGTTATACCAGATGCACTCAATCGTCCACAGTTCGGCAGAGTCTCTTGCCGTGGCCTGAATAAGGCTGCAACGGAGGCTGTTGATTGGATTGTGCCATTGCAGACTCTCTGTGGCACTAGACCCAAGAAAGCTCATTGGTTTACTGAGGAGCTCCGGGAGTTGAAACGCCAGAAGAGACGTCTAGAGAAGCGATGGAGGAAGAGTAAGTCCGAATCCGAACACTTGTAAGAGCTCACATTAAGACTTACAAAGTGGCGCTCAAGGCGGCAAGATGCCGCCTTGATTGCATCAGTGGAATCTTGCCCGGCCGCTCTGTTTAGGTTGACCCACTCCCTTCTTAACCAGGGGGATATTGGGGAGCCCTTGCAGAGTAGTGCCGAGGATTTTAACACATTTTTCACTGATAAAGTCGTTCGGATCTGGGCGGACCTTGACTCCGATTGGATAACAGAGTCGATTGACGAGTCAGTCAAGGTGACTGGGACCCGTCGTTGTCCATCTGTCTGGGAAGAGTTTGATCTGGTGACACCTGATGAAGTGGACAAGGCCATTGGAGCTGTGAGTTCCACCACCTGTTTGCTGGATCCGTGTCCCTCCTGGCTGGTCTCAGCCAGCAGGGAGGTGACACGTAGCTGGGTCCAGGAGATTGTCAACGCTTCTTTGGGAAGGGGGTACTTTCCGGATCCCTACAAGGAGGCACTTGTGCGCCCCCTCCTCAAGAAGCTTTCCCTGGACCCAGCCATTCTCAACAACTATTGTCCAGTCTCCAACCTTCCCTTTATGGGGAAGTTTGTTGAGAAGGTGGTAGTGCTTCAGCTCCAGCAGTCCTTGGAAGAAGCAGATTATCTAGGCCCTCAGCAGTCGGGTTTCAGGCCCAGCTACAGCATGAAAACTGCTTTGGTCGCATTGATGGATGATCAATGAAGGGAAGAGCCTTCTCTGTGGCGACCCCGACACTCTGGAACCAGCTCCCCCCGGAGATTTGAATTGCCCCCACCCTTCTTGCCTTTCGTAAACTCCTCAAAACCCACCTCTGCCCTCAGGCATGGGGGAATTGAGACACCTCCCCCAGGCCTATACAGTTTATGCATGGTATGCTTGTGTGTGTCTTGCTTTTAATAAGGGGTTTTAGTTACTTTTAAATATTAGATTTGTTGAATATTGTTTCATTATTGTTGTGAGCCGCCCCGAATCTACGGAGAGGGTTGGCATACAAATCTATTAAATAATAATAATAATAATAATAATAATAATAATAATAATCATCATCATCATCATCATCATCATCTCTGGCGGGCCCGGGACAGGGGTTTATCCTCTGTCCTGGTGCTTCTTGACCTCTCAGCAGCTTTCAATACCATTGACCATGGTATTCTTGTGTTCCGGCCGGAGGGGTTGGGAGTGGGAGGCACTGTCCTTCAGTGGTTCCCCTCCTACCTTTCCGGTCGGTTGCAGTCGGTGTTAGTTGGGGGTTAAAGGTTGACCTCTAGGTCTCTCCCTTGTGGGTGCCTCAGGGGTCAGTCCTCTCCCCCCTGCTATTTAATATCTACATGAAACTGCTGGGTGAGATCATCCACCAGCATGAGGTGAGGTATCATCAGTATGCTGATGATACCCAGCTGTATATCTCCATCCCATGTCCAGTCAACGAAACAGTGGAAGTGATGTGCTGGTGCCTGGGGGCTGTTAGGGTCTGGATGGGTGTCAACAGATTCAAACTCAACCCCCTCAACCTTTTGCCTCCCAAGGACAATTCCATCTGTCCGTCCATTACTCTGGGGGGGGGATTACTGACCCCCTCAGAGAGGGTCCACAACTTGGACGTCCTCCTTGATTGACAGCTAACGTTAGAGAACCATCTTTCGGCTGTGGCAAAGGGGGCGTTTGCCCAGGTTTGCCCGGCCCTACCTGGACTGGGAGCCACTGCTCACAGTCACTTATGCCCTCATCACCTCGAGATTTGACTACTGTAATGCTCTCTACATGGGGCTGCCTTTGAAAAGTGTTCGGAAACTTCAGATCGTGCAGAATGCAGCTGCGAGAGCAATTATGGGCTTTCCCAGATATGCCCATGTCACACCAACACTCCGCAGTCTGCACTGGTTGCCAATCGGTTTCCGGTCACAATTCAAAGGGTTGGTTATGACCTATGAAGCCCTTCATGGTATCGGAGCAGAATACCTCTGGGATCACCTTCTGCCGCACAAATCCCAGTGACCGATTAGGTCCCAGAGTTGGCCTTCTCCGGGTCCTGTCGACGAAACAATGTTGTCTGGTGGGACCAAGGGGAAGAGCTTTCTCTGTGGTGGCCCCAACCCTCTGGAATCAACTCCCCCCGGAGATCAGGACTGCCCCCACCATCCTTGCCTTTCGCAAACTCCTTAAAACCCACCTTTGCCATCAGGCATGGAGAAATTGATTCCCCTGGGCCATTCCGTGTTATGTATGGTTTGTCTGGGATATATGACTGTTTTTTATATTCCCTGCTGTTCTGTTCGGGTCTGTGAGACCCGAAATCAAAGTTTGAGACTCTATAAAAATTTTTCCCTGCATATCTGAAACTTGAAATTTCATGACTTTTCATCATTTCATGAGTTCTCTCTATGAGAATTTTTTTTGGGGGTGGGGGTGGGGGTTTTCTTTCTTGCTGAAAAAAAAAAAGTCACACTTGTTCTGTTCCCGGGTCACCCTGACCCGGACCGAAAACTCTTCATTTGAAGTGCTTATGTTTGGTCAATTTGAAAACTTTTTTCACTTGGAAAGTAGTCTGAACATTTATGCACACAATGATATGAAAATTGAACTGAAAATATTTTTGCATATTGCTTTATTTTGATTATAAAAGGCAGACCTCCCTCCGTTTTTGTGAATTTTTTTTCAATTTATAGATTAGCTTGCAAAATGTGTTCAATTTTACTAAAGTTGGTGTGGGATTGGTAGTTTGAACATTTCTGAATATAAGAAAAATATAAATGAACTGAAAGAAATGATTCTTATTGGTTTTTTAAAATCAGAAATACCCCCCCCACACACACACACACCTTGGCTGCTTGCAAACATTTTCACTTTATATTTTTTTTATGCTCCAAATCCGAAATATTTTTAATATCTTATGCATTCATTTACTCAATTTAACATTGCTGCTCATCAAAACAATATTTTTGGGGTGGGAGCTAATTTCTTTCTGGGCAAAATGATTTTTTTTAGGTACTTGAATTTGGTCCTTTTGAAAACTTTTTCCACTGGGAAACTAGTTTGAACATTTATGAACGTAATGATATAAAAATTGAACTGAAAAAAGTGAGGCTTATATTTTTATTTTGATCAAAAAACCCTCCCCCCCATTTTTTCTGAATTTCGTGTCAATTTATATTTTTTTAGGCTACAAATCTCTAAAGAATTTCCCCCCCAAAGTTTTGATATACTAAATTGAACAATCCTGAACATAAGAAAAATAGAAATGAACTGAAAAAAAATGATTCTTATTTGTTTATTTTTGCCACAAAAGGGCCACCCCACCCCCCTCGGCCTTGCTGTGTGCCATTATTTTCACTTTATGTACATATTTGGCTAGAAATATTTGGAATATCCTTTTGAAAAGCAAGCACATTGTAGCCAGACAACTAATTTTATGAAAGAAATCCATTTTACTAAAAACAAGTATGTAAGTTTGAAATTAACAGCATAATTTTTATATAAATTGAAATAATTGAACACCGGGGGGGGGGGGGGAGAGACTTTTATGTGCAAAATAAACAAAGATGCATCAATTTTTCCAGTTCAATTTTCATATCATTATGTTCAGAAATGTTCAAGCTACCAATCCCACACCAACTTTAGTAAAATAGAACGCATTTTGCAAGCAAACCTATCCATAGATTTCACAAAAACAGGGGGGGGGGCGCATTCTATCAGCAAAATAAACCAATAAGCATTACTTTTTTCATTTCAATTTTCATTTCAATGTGTGCAGAAATGTTCAAACTTGTTTCCAAGTGAAAAAAGCTTTCAAAAAGACCAAATATAAGTACCTAAAATGAACAATTTGCGGTCCGGGTCAAATAGACCCAGGGACATAACATTAGGGTGTTTGGGTCTTTTGGAAAAAGTTTACCTACACTTGTACTCTCCGGGTCTTTTTGACCCGAAACAAAAATAATTCTTTTAGGTACAGTGATCCCCCGGGTATTGCGAGCCCGATCATTGCGAAATGGCTAAATGGCGATTTTTGAACCCGGAAGTAAAAACACCATCTGCGCATGCGTGCCCTTTTTTTCTATGGGCACGCATGCGTAGATGGCGCCGGGCAGATCAGCTGCTGGGCGGCTTCCCTGGGTCTTCCCCCTCTTGCTGGCGGGAGGGCGAAGCCCCCCCAGCACCCGCTCGCCCGCCTGGCCACCCGCCGTTCGCCGCTCGCCCGCCCTTCGCCCGGCCACCCGCCGTTCGCCCGGCTCGCCCGCCGTTCGCCCGGCTCGCCCGCCGTTCGCCCGGCTCGCCCGCCGTTCGCCCGGCTCGCCCGCCGTTCGCCCGGCTCGCCCTCCGTTCGCCCGCCCTTTGCCCGGCCACCCGCCGTTCGCCCGGCTCGCCCGCCGCTCGCCCGCCCTTCGCCCGGCCACCCGGGTTCGTTTGGCTTCGGGACATGCCGGCGGCGACGTTTTAAAACAGCCGCGCGGCTTCCCAACTGAGTCCCGAAGTTCGCCTTTGACTTCGGGACTCAGTTGGGAAGCCGCACGGCTGTTTTAAAACGTCACCGCTGGCATGTCCCGAAGCCAAACAAACCCGGGTGGCCGGGCGAGCAGCGAGCGAACGGCGGGTGGCTGGGCGAAGGGCGGGCGAGCGGCGGGCGCGGCAGCAGCGAGGAGTTTGTGTGGGCGGGGGGGGAAACCCCAATCTTCGGCTCCTCGCTGCTGGGAAGTAAAAACACCATCTGCGCATGCGCAGATGGTGTTTTTACTTCCGCAGCGCTACTTCGCGCAAAACCGATCATTGCGAGGGGTCCTGGAACGGAACCCTCGCAATGATCGTGGGATCACTGTACTTGAATTTGGTCTTTTTGAAAACTTTTCTCACTGGGAAACAAGTTTGAACATTTCTGAACATAATGATATCAAAATTGAACTGAAAAAATTGATACTGAAAAAATTAAAACAGTGGGGGGGGAGGCTTTTATGTGCAAAATAAACAAATATGCATCAATTTTCCAGTTCAATTTTCATATCATCATGTTCAGAAATGTTCAAGCTACCAATCCCACACCAAGTTTAGTAAAATAGAATGCATTTTGCAAGCAAAACTATCCATAAATTGAAAAATATTTCACAAAAACGGGGGATGCACGCATTCTATCAGCAAAATAAACCAATAAGCATTTCAATTTTCATTTCAATGTGTGCAGAAATGTTCAAACTTGTTTCTAAGTGAAAAAAGCTTTCAAAAAGACCAAATATAAGTACCTAAAATGATCAATTTGCGGTCCGGGTCAAACAGACCCGGGAACATAACATTAGGGAGTTTTATCGAACAGAACAGCAGGGTTAAGGGTTTTAACAGGTTTTTTTAATCATTGGATTTGTACTGTGTTTTGCTGTTGTGAGCCACTCAGAGTCTCCCGAGAGGGGCGGCATACAAATCTAAGAAATCTAATCTAATCTAATAAGGTTTAAAGGAAGTTGAGGCTGAACTCAATTAGAAGAAAATTAGATATCTAGATGACAAAATTAGAGGTCAAGGATGGGGGGGCTTGATGAATACTGGAAGTAATTGGGAACTAATAATTTTGGGGAGGGGGCAATTATAATCCTCAGAAAATTCATAGTCACCTCCTCTTCATCTCCCACAAGCAAAACTTCGCTATGAAGGGATGGGGTGGGGAATGAGGCTCTGAATATAATCTGTATTATATTATATGAATGAGTCTTGCCTTACCTCATTATTTCTGCTTAATGAGTTGAGGGGAAGGGAAGCAAGAATGGAGTTATCCTGGAAAAGTCTGTTCCGAAGCTGCCGCAATGTGACTGAAAGATCTTCAAATACAGAATTTGCTTTTCCCACCATATAAACTCTCTGAAAGAACCATCATTATGCATTATAAACTTGCACTGTTATAAGAGTTTTCAACTAATTTTCCTAATATTGAAAGTTCTAAGAAAAATCTCTACATTTAAAAGAATTTAGTAGTCATAATTTTTGATGCTTTTATAAAAAAAATAATATGGAACTTACTTCTTCACTAGGAGCTAGTTGGACAACTACTGGGGTTTCCTCAGAAAATAAAGTATGTATTGCATTTGCAACCCCATCTAGGCTGAGGGGAACTGCCTAAAATAAAAGAAATGCTAGTAAATTTAAAAAAATGAAATTTATAGAGAACAGGAAAACAATAATTTTCAACATACTGTACATTATTATTTTTGTATGGGTAGTCCTTGACTTACCACCACAATTGAGCCCAAAAGTTATGTTGTTAAGTGAGAAATTTATTCAGTGAATTTTGCCCCATTTTACAACTTTTCTCACCACATTTGATAAGTGAATTACTGTGGTTTATATTAATTACATAGTTGTTAAATGCATCTGGTTTCTCCATTGATTTTGCTTGTCAGAAGCTCTCAAAAGGGGACCATAGGACTACAGGACACTGATCATCATAAATGTGAGTCAACTGTCAAGCATCGGAGTGTAAATCACGTGACCATGAGTGTTGTCCACCTCTGGTCATATCAGATTCTGAGGAGGATGAGCCAGGCCCCTACCCTGGGCAAGTGGGGCTGCCAGCTGATGCAGAATGAGAGTGAGAGTGAAAGTGACTTGAGTGAACCTGAGGAACCACCAGAGCGGGTTGATATAACAATGGGGGAGTGGTCTCAGTCGGAGATGAGGAAGACATTAGAGTGGACAATCTATTATTAGATGCTAGATATAAGAGATTTCTGAGAAGGCATCAGGACTTGCATAGTAAAAGGAAATAATCTTATAGCTTTACCTCTTTGGAGTGTGATGTCACTTCCAGACAATATAAAAGCAAAGGATTTGGGTGTGGGGTTTCAACGCCATTCGTGGAAGAGGTGTTCGAGTGGGGTGTGTGTGCGCCTGAAAAAGGCTTCTAAAGCATGATTCCTGCCTTACTAAAATACATTCTTAGCTGGATGATGTTTGGTGTGAAAAAGTGTAAAAAAAGTCCTAAGTCACTTTTTTCAGGGTCGTTGTAACTTTCAAAAGTTATTAAATAAACTGTTGTAAGTCAAGGACTACCTGTATTGTCTCACGGAAAACAAAAATTGACACGAAATATATTTATGAAGAGTTTTAATTGCATATAGCTACTAACTTCCCCCAAAATAAAAAAACCTGTAGTTCTAAAAAATAATGGGTTACCTTACAGAGACTAGAATTCATAAAGCTGTAATTATCTGAAGTAAGGAGAGTAAACATTAGTTATATTTTCAATTAGGGCCATTTTAGGATCTTTTAAGATCAGACAAACATTACTTTCATGGAAAATATTGAAGATTTCAGAATCTTGAAGGAACTTATTGTGATGAAACTGAAGAATAAACAATAAGAAATAATGCATATACAAATAAGGTAATACAAATTAAAATATACAGTACTAACGTTCAGATTAAAGTGGATACAAATTATAGAAAAATCATGCCCAAATTACATAAACCAGTGTTTTTTTTATGAAGCTTTACTTTCTAATTATATAGATCTTTCCATTTCAGAGGTAATTATTATTCTATAATCTAAAAATATCCATTTTAAAAGAAGACAGTAAAACTTTATTCAAATAAAAAAATATTATTTAAATTGGCCTTAGCTCGTATATATCTTCTGTCTAGCTTTCTTTTGTTTGATTTATTGCATAGTCAATAGAGGATTTTCTAAAGTTTCTTAACTACAGTTCCTATCCCCTGCTCCCAATGAGTAAGTTTGCTGGGGTTCCTGGAAACTGCAAAACATCTGGAGGGCCCTAGGTTGTCCAACCTCAATATCTTATATTTCCATGTGCTAGATTCATTTTTAACTTCAGAATATAAATGGCATACATTCCCAGTACACGAATAATTTATTCATGTGGGAAGAAAAAGAAAGCAAAAACACGTTAATTATTAAGATTAAGAAAAAAAACCTTTCTGCTACAGTTGTGGATATAAGAAGGGAAATTTTCTGTATTCTCCCTCAGATGGAAAGCTTTACCAGTACATCATTTTCATACACAATTTTCTAGAAACAACTGCTATATAAATTTACTGAAATACAAACATAATAAATGTTCCAAGAAAAAAAAGGTCAGTATCTTCTATGTGACTACCAAAATTTACATTGTTTCTCTACTACACCAACTCATAACGAAAGCATGCAGTCTCGAAATCATACTTCCTCGTTCTATATGGAAGTTTTGCTACCAATACACTAGAATTTATAACATACTTACATTTTCAATTGGGTAAGATACTCCATTCTTAGGCATTGTTAGCTTGTCTATCCCTGTTACAGTAACAAGAACAGTAGCTCGTGGACGACGAAATAGATCACCTACTGCTAAGCCAGGCCAAGAGAGATCCTGTAACAATGCAATTTTTCTTTTATAATTTTTTTTATATTTTTCAAAAAAATGTTGTATGTGAATTTATGTATAACTTAATATGGGGCATTATAAACTATATTAATGAATTCATTACACTATTTAAATGAAAAGAACAGATGCAATTCTATTCATCAATTCATGATTTGGATAAATATGTTGGACACAGGAACTCTTTCCAGAGCACAATACCATAGTCTTTCAAGACTGAAGGTTGCCAGTGATGTTGGACATATTGGTAATTATAAATAAATGTATAATCTGATTTTGAATTTCCCTAGATCAGGGTAAGCAAAGTTGGTTCTTCTATGACATGTGGATTTCAACTCCCAGAATTCCTGAGCTAGCATTATTGGCTCAGGAATTCTGGGAGTTGAAGTCCACAAGTCATAGAAGAGTCAACTTTGCCTTCCCTTGTGATAGCACCGGAACACAGATCTTCAACATTTAAAAAAACAAAAGGCAAGGAATATTGTGGCTGAAGAGATATACAGTAATGAGTCACATACTTCCTCAATAGAGAAGCCCATGGATAAGGCTGCCACATCTGCGATCCGTTCTCCAGGAATTGGCCAATTTCCTTCTCGAAATATAACAGATTCAGGAGTTCTTAATACACTGAATTCATTGGCAGAAACAACTGAAATAAGAATGCAATATGATAAAGTCATTTCCACAAACAAATAAGGAAGAACAGGTAGCCCTCAACTTACAACCATTTGTTAAATGACCATCTGAAGTTGCAACAGCACTGAAAAAAGTGATTTATAACTGTTTTTCTTACTTGCAACCATTGCAACATAGTCACGCAATCAAAATTGGATACCAGGGCAATTGGTTTATATTTATTATGGTTGCAGTGTCCTGAAGTCATCTGATCACTTTTTGTAACTTCTGACAAACAAAATCAATGGGGAAGCCAGATAATTTTACAACTGTGTTACTAGCTTTATTTAATAACTGTGGCAATAAAAGTCATAAATTGGAGCAAAACTCACTTAACTGTCTTGCTTAGTAACAGAAATGTTAGGCTCAATTGTGGTCATAAATCATAAATTTACATAAGTTCGTTCAACTCAGGCTACTGAGTACATAGCACTTGGATACAGTGCCGTTAAAAGAATAATACCTACTGGAAATTTTTATTTACAGTATTTTATATCTGCATACATTTAAACTATTTGAGAGAACAATAACCATTGTTCAACTGTTCAAAAATGCTAGTACAGCATTCTGATGCAGGAAAAGACAAGATCTCTGGTTACAGTAAACATGTTATGATTTTAAATAATCTATGGACAAGATGTTCCTGAATCTGTACTAAAGTAGCAGAATGCACCCATATATGTAAACATACTGAATGACCAGTTAGCAAGTGGTTTCTACATGATTCTGAGCAGAGCCTGGTTACAAGAGGTATGCCACAAGGGTCTGTTCTGGGTCCTATTCTTTTTAATATCTTTGTGAATGACATATGAAGGTTTGCCTATTTGCCGATGACTGTAAAGTGTGCAATAGGGTTGATATTCCTGGAGGTGTCTGTAATATAGCAAATGATTTAGCTTTACTAGATAAATGGTCAAAGCAATGGCAACTGCAGTTTAATGTTTCCAAATGTAAAATAATGCACTTGGGCAAAAGGAATCCTCAATCTGAGTATTGTGTTGGCAGTTCTGTGCTAGCAAAAACTTCAGAAGAGAAGGATTTAGGGGTAGTGATTTCTGACAGTCTCAAAATGGGTGAACAGTGCAGTCAGGCAGTAGGGAAAGCAAGTAGAATGCTTGGTTGCATAGCTAGAGGTTTAACAAGCAGGAAGAGGGAGATTGTGATCCCACTATATAGAACGCTGGTGAGACCACATTTGGAATACTGTGTTCAGTTCTGGAGATCTCACCTACAAAAAGATATTGATAAAATTGAGCAGGTCCAAAGACAGACTACAAAATGGTGGAAGGTCTTAAGCATAAAACCTATCAGGAAACTTAATGAACTCAATCTGTATAGTCTGGAGGACAGAAGAGAAAGGGGGTACATGATCGAAACATTTAAATATGTTAAAGGGTTAAATAAGGTTCAAGAGGGAAGTGTTTTTAATAGAAAAGTGAACACAAGAACAAGGGGGCACAATCTGAGGTTAGTTGGGGGAAAGTTCAGAAGCAACATGAGAAAATATTATTTTACTGAAAAAGTAGTAGATGATTGGAACAAACTTCCAGCAGATGTGGTTGGTAAATCCACAGTAACTGAATTTAAACATGCCTGGGATAAACATATATCCATCCTAAGATAAAATACAGGAAATAGTATAAGGGCAGAGCAGATGGACCATGAGGTCTTTTCTAAGTAGCATAGAATCATATCTAAGTAGCATAATTATAGATTTTTTTAAAAAAAGATTTATTCTAAAGCACTTCCATTAAGTTCATTAGAAAATGCCATTGACCACAACCATTTTAATCCTCTGCAAAAAAAGTACAAATAGGTTAAGATAGACAAAACTTAGAGAATCTTCTAATATTTGTTCAAGAATTTTAGTTCTATATTGGCAATTTAAAGGCTAATTTATAAACTTCAGTGGGCAAGATTTGGCCCAAACCTCAGTTTTCTTATTCTTGTTAACCTGCTGTGAAAGTAAAATGGATCTTCCTTCAGAATCATGTTTTACTCCACACAATTGATATAATTAAGTATTTATTTAGTTATTTGATTTGTGTGCCGCCCCTCTCCAAAAACTCAGGGCGCCTCACAACAACAGAAACTATCCAAATACAAAATTAAAACAATTTAAAACCCATTAAGATAAGAACAATCATACATCTCATACAAACCATACATAAAGCGGAAATGGCCCAGGGGAATCAATTTCCCCATGCCTGACGACAGAGGTGAGTTTTAAGGAGTTTGCGAAAGGCAAGGAGAGTGGGGGCAGTCCTAATCTCTGGGGGGAAGTTGATTCCAGAGGGTCGGGGCCGCCACAGAGAAGGCTCTTCCCCTGGGTCCCGCCAGATGACATTGTTTCGTCGACGGGACCCGGAGAGGGCCAACTGTGTGGGACCTAACCGGTCGCTGGGATTCGTGCGGCAGAAGGTGGTCCCAGAGATATTCTGATCTGATGCCATGAAGGGCTTTATATGTCATAACCAACACTTTGAATTGTGACCGGAAACTGATCGGCAACCAATGCAGACTGCAAAGTGTTGGTGTAACATAGGCATACCTAAGGAAGCCCATGATTGCTCTCGCAGCTGCATTCTGCACGATCTGAAGTTTCTGAACACTCTTCAAAGGTAGCCCCATGCATTACAGTATTCGAACCTCGAGGTGATAAGTGCATGAGTGACTGTGAGCAGTGACTCACGGTCCAGGGAGGGCTGCAACTGGTGCACCAGGAGAACCTGGGCAAACGCCCCCCTCGCCACAGCTGAAAGATAGTTCTTTAATGTGAGCTGTGGATCGAGGAGGACGCCCAAGTTGCGGACCCTCTCTGAGGAGGTCAATAATTCCCCCCTTAGGGTAATGATGGAAAACCACTCCTCTCCATCTTAGCAGGGTTGAGTTTGAGTCTGTTGACACCCATCCAGACCTTAACAGCCTCCAGGCATGGGCACATCACTTCCACTGCTTCCTTGACTGGACATGTTAACCTTGGAGAGAGGTCAAAACCACACCCAAGGCTGTATTTAAGCAGAATATGTATTGACAATAAACACATAGGATTCTATAATACTAATTTACACCAACAGCACAGCATGAGTAAATATTAGCTAACCAATATATTATTTGAATTTGTAATGTACAACAAAGGTTCCATTTCAGAGTGTCCACAAAAAAATAATCAGTAAACCGGGAGTCTGAATTCCAGTCCCATTTCAGTCTCTTAAAAGAAACTTCAGCTTGCTAAACTATTTTAAGGTTTCAGAAAAGATAATCCCAGATTATTCACATTTAATTGGTTAACTTAAAACATTGTTGTCTTCTAGCATAGTATAAGAACAATTAATCCAACCAAGGGAAACAACTGTATTTGCTTTCTGAGTTGTATCTTAATTCAGAATTTATTTTTAAACTTGATTTTGGGGGGAAATTATAATTTAAATCTTGATCAGAATAATTTCAGAATGCTGTGTATAGTCCATAAGAATCAGTTTGGTTTGATAGCTTTAAAAAAAGAGCCATCTCTCAATGGATGGGTATCAGTACGGAATTTTCCCCTCAAGTGGTTGGCACTCAAAACTGAAACTAGGGAAACTGGGAAAGGGATACAGTCTATGGTTGCAAAGAAATGCATGAAGCAGCAGCTAAGGACAAATCAACAGCACCCATTTTCATCTGAATTAAACAAATTAATAAAGTCAGCATGACATACAGTTTATTGACAATAATTTAACCCAACGCCAAACAACTGCATAATTTAGAGCAGCAATATTACCACGGCAAAGCAATCCTACTGTAACATCCGTCGCCGCCGTAACAGCCACCTTCCTCAGCCAGGCCCTCCAGCAGGAACCACAACTCCCATCGTCTCCTGCCATCAACTCTGGAGATGACAACTCAGAAAAACTGTCTCCTTCGGCTATAGGACTCCGAGTTTTCGCTACAATCCTCCGCTGGGCCTCCCCCAAAACCCTGTGACGCTTCGCATTGCTGCAGCCCGGCCTTGCCTTCTCACCGGTTCCCATGACTGACAGGAGGTTCTCAAACCATGCTCGCCCTCTCCCCTTTCCATCCACATCCAGCGGTTGACCTTCCGCCTTTCAGTTTTCCCCCTTGCCCGGAGGGCGACTAAGTCGGACTAAGCTTTGCGGGCCCGCCTCCTCCAGTTCCGATGAAAATAAGCCTGGAACCTTACCTGCCAGAAGCACCGAAGCGACCCACAGCACTCCGCACCGAGGCACCATCATCGCCCTCACTTCTGCCCCGACCGCCGTTCCAGTCAGGATCAAGAAAAAGCATCCGGCGCTCAGATGACGAATGTCCCGCCTTTCGTCGTAATTGACCTCATTATCAACCACTCAGAAATCTTATATCGTGAAGGCAGCGGAAAAAAGGTGTGGCCACTAGCTGCAGAAAACGGAAGAGGGTGGAGATTTAGTTCGAGTGATTGATCGCTTGGCCATTCACGATGCAGAAGGGTTTTAAAAGAAAAGCTCAATAAATTTCATAGGAAAAGAGAATCATAGGACACTGTAGGACCGTGAAGTTCGTGTACATCGACAGGAAATACTGCAAGGGTCTGTTGAGTAGGAAGGAAAAGCGGGAGCAGTTTAATCTGGTGACGAGGCATCGGGCACTGTCCCAGACCTAAATGTTTGTGAAGGACAGGCTCAGATAGCCGGAATATCTTTGGTTCAAATTGACAAAGGAACTGGCCAATATTAGGGAAAGCCGCTGCAGAGTTCTAATTTGACTGTAGGGCTGGAGGAGAATAAAGGGAAGGTCGACTGATAGAAACAGGGAGATTCTCCCCCCCCCCCGCCTAATCATGGATGATTTTTGTTGAAGCCTCAAAAGTGGTAGCCCAGTGCTTACATTGATGAGTTTGTTTTACTGTTTATAGATCCTTACAACTCTTCAAGGCTGTGTCTTAATCTAGGTGAAAGTAACAGGTGAAATTGACAAATTTCTAATCTGTTCTAAGACAGTGTTTCCCAACCTTGGCAACTTGAAGATATCTGGACTTCAACTCCCAGAATTCCCATATGCTGGCTGGAGAATTCTGGGAATTGAAGTCCAAATATCTTCAAGTTGCCAAGGTTGGGAAACACTGTTCTAAGAGACTGGCTGGCTAAAATGCTGGCTAATTGTTTCCTTCTGTCAAACTAGAAATTGAAAGAGGAGAGGCTTTGAAAGTTTTCTTTTGATCAGATGAGTTGGCCAGCTCAGAAAGCAGAAACGGAGCAGGCGGTAATGAGTAGCTGATTCAGTAGTTCCTCAATTCTCCCCAGTGCTCTCATCCATTCCTAACTGTTAAAGGACAGAATTGTGTGTGCAACATTGACACACATCCTGCTTCCTGTAAATTGGCTTCTGCCCATGGCTATCAAGTTCACAGATTATGTTCTCCTATTGCAAGCATTGTGTGGCCAGGGAGTGTTTGGATGAGAAATATATTTCATTTGAAGTAATAAAATATTTTGGTCTCTTCAAAACAATTTCCCTGTTCTACATCAAGGATTACCTCATTTCATGCTAGTGCAGGAAAGATAGGGAAAAGTTAAACATGTTTGAAAAATATGTACAGTATTAACAATGAATGTGATTAGTCACTTTCTCTTGAATTGAAAGCAGCTCTAGATTTTGACAATGTTGGTGAGCTGGGCCTCTTAATGTCAGCTCTACGGGGATGAAGATGAAATCATTTTAGAGCTTCAGGTGATATAAGGGCAATGGTTGCTTTTGTGATAGGAGGAATGATGAAGAAATTCCCAGACAACTTCCTTTCCTTCCTTTCCTAGGATTGATTGATTATGTGCTATCAAGTTATTTTTGATTTCTATGACCACATAGATTTTCTCCATGGCAAATTAATTTTCTCTATTCCTTTCCGAAGGGAAATGTTTCTCAAACTTTGGCAAATCTAGGGAGTGAAAGTCCACACATCTTAAAGTTGCTAAGCAGTAGTGGGTTCCTGCCAGTACGGCTAATTGCATGCAGCTCTACGGCTCTAGTATAGGTTTGAGCACAATTTTGGTTCCTGCACCAATATGGGTTGCCTTCAGAGTTTGGAAAGAGAAAATAGTGATAGCATTTGGTGCAGAGATAGTATTCAGCTGGTTCACATTGGTTCAAGTGAACTGGTAGGGAAAATTTGACCTGGCTCACCAAACCAATAACAACCAATAACAAGTAGTGCCGATAATTTTAACACGTTTTTCGCTGATAAAATAGCTCGGATCTGAGCAGACCTCGACTACAATTGGATAACAGAGTCGACTGACAACGAGTCAGTCGAGGTGACTGGGACCCGTACTTATCCACCTGTCTGGGAAGAGTTTGATCTGGTGACACCTGATGAAGTGGACAAGGCCATTGGAGCTGTGAGTTCCACCACTAGTTTGCTGGATCCGTGTCCCTCCTGGCTGGTCTCAGCCAGCAGGGAGGTGACACGTAGCTAGGTCCAGGAGATTGTCAACGCTTCTCTGGGGAGGGGGTTCTTCCCGGATCCCTACAAGGAGGCACTTGTGCACCCCCTCCTCAAGACGCCTTCCCTGGACCCAGCCATTCTCAACAACTATCGCCCAGTCTACAACCTTCCCTTTATGGGGAAGGTTGTTGAGAAGGTGGTGGCGCTCCAGCTCCAGCGGTCCCTGGAAGAAGCCAATTATCTAGGCCCTCAACAGTCAGGATTCAGGCCCAGCTACAGCACGGAAACTGCTTTGGTCGTGCTGATGGATGATCACTGGCGGGCCCGGGACAGGGGTTTATCCTCTGTCCTAGTGCTTCTTGACCTCTCAGCGGCTTTCAATACCATCGACAATGGTATCCTTCTGTGCCAGCTGGAGGGGTTAGGAGTGGGAGGTACTGTTCTCCAGTGGTTCTCCTCCTACCTCTCCAGTCGGTCGCAGTCAGTGTTAGTGGGGGGCCAGAGGTTGACCGCTAGGTTGCTCCCTTATGGGGTACCTCAGGGGTTGGTCCTCTCCCCCCTACTATTAAATATGTACATGAAACCGATGGGTGAGATCACCCAAGGGCATGGGGTGGGGTATCATCAGTATGTAGATGATACTCAGCTTTACATCTCTACCCCTTGTCCAGTCAGTGAAGCAGTGGAAGTAATGTGCTGGTGCCTGGAGGCTGTTGGGGTCTGGAGGCTGTTGGGGTCTGGATGGGTGTCAACAGACTCAAACTCAACCCTGATAAGACGGAGCGGCTGTGGGTTTTGCCTCCCAAGGACAATTCCATCTGTCCGTCAATTACTGAGGGGGGGAATCACTAACCCCCTCAGAAAGGGTCCACAACCTGGGCATTCTCCTCGATCCACAGCTCACATTAGAGAAACATCTTTCAGCTGTGGCGAGGGGGGCGTTTGCCCAGGTTCGCCTGGTGCACCAGTTGCGGCTCTATATTGACTGGGACTCACTGCTCACAGTCACTCATGTGTTCTGAGTCTGGTTTCAGTTTCTATGGCTGGGATACGTTTGTTAATGAGGGCTGGTTTCCAGATGTCTGGTAGGCAGGAGGTATCATCCCGCTTGTTCATATTTTGGGGATGTTTTTCTATCTCGATGGCTTCCATGATTATTCTTTTGCTGTAGTGTTCTGTTTTGGAAATTAATTTAGTACTATCAAAATCAATTTCATGTCCTGTAGTTTTGAAGTGTTGGAAAAGGGAGGAGGTTTTTTCTTTTTTTCTTAATGCATTCTTACGTTCTGCAACATGTGCATTTACTCTCCTGTTAGTTTGTCCAATATATGTGGCTGGGCAGATTTTACATGGTATTTGATAAATACCATCTGCCCAGCCACATATATTGGACAAACTACGGAGTCTACGGAGAGGGGCAGCATACAAATTTAATAATAAATAAATAAATAAATAAAAATAAACTAATATGAAATACCGGGTGAACTTCCCTCAGTTCTTTTGGCAATTCTAACTTCATTGCAACCGAATTTACCACCTGTATAATAGGGAAAGGATCTACATACTTAGCTCCTAATTTCTTGGATTTCTGCGTTGTCCTCAAAAATTTTGTCGAAAGGTAGACCCCACCTTGTACTCTGCAGCTATCCTTTTCTTATCCACCTGGGCCTTATGAGCAGTTTGAGCCTCATCAAGTGCCTTCCGCGCTATGGGCCAAGTCGCCTTGAGTTGCGACACCCAATCTTTTAAGGATGGGTGCTGAGGCTCGTCCTGGGGTAGTTCCGGAATTGGTACAAAGTCTTGTCCACTTACTAACTTAAAAGGAGTGAACCCTGTACTACTGTGAAATGAGTTATTATAGGCCACTTCCGCGAAGGGCAAAAGCTCACTCAAATTATCCTGTTGATAGTTCAAATAACACCTCAGGTACTGTTCTAGGACGGAGTTTGTCCTCTTGCACCCCCCATTGGTTTGAGGATGATGGCTCGAGCTGAGCCCATTTTGTACCCAATAACCCCATAAACTCCTTCCAAAAATTTGAGGTAAATTGCACCCCACGATCCGATATGATTCGCTCAGGAACTCCGTGTAACTGATACACATGTTGTATGAACAATCTTGCCAGTGTGTTGGCGGTGAGGATTTTTGAACACGCCACAAAGTGCACCTGTTTGGAAAAAAGGTCAGTAACAACCCAAATCACTGTATTCCCCCCACTCTCAGGTAAATCCACAATAAAATCCATTGATATTTCCTTCCAGGGTGCCCCTGGTCTTGCCACTGTCTGCAACAGTCCTTGGGGGCGACCTGGGGGTTGTTTAGCGGCTGCACATACTGGGCAACTTGCTACATAAGCCTCAATATCCTTTTTCATGGAGGGCCACCAGAATTGCCTTCTTAATAAGTGCAAGGTTTCAAGAAAGCGAAATGTCCAGCCACCTTGGAGTCATGGCCTCTTTCTAATATTGAAGGCCTCAACGCTAGTGTGATATACAAGCGCGATCCCAGCCAAGCTAGGCCGTTTCTTTTGGTACAATCACCCTCATGTACTTTTCAAAAGCTGCCTGGCCCTCCATGGACCACGACAAAGGCCCATTGGGTTTGGGTTTACTTTTTCACTTAGTTTTCAGTAGGCTGGCAATTGGCAGTGCCATCTGAGAAAACGCTGGGATAAATTGCCAGTAAAAATTTGCGAAACCCAGAAAGCTTTGCAATTGCTTCCTAGTTTGTGGGGTCTTCCACTCCAAGACTACCTTTACTTTCTCCTGATCCATTTCCACCCCATCATGTGAGATGCGATAACCTAAATAGTCAATTTTGCTCTGGTGAAACTCACACTTTTCTAAGTTAGCATACAGCTCCGCAGTTTTGAGTTTCTTTAAGACTTCCCTGACCAGAGTTATGTGTTCCTCTAGAGACTCCGAATAAATTAAAATGTCCTCTAGGTAGATCAAGCATCCTTTATATAAATGTTCACGCAATACCTCATTGATTAGTTGCATGAAAACTCCTGGCGCCCCTGTAGGCCAAAAGGGAGTACCCTGAATTGAAAACATCCCAATGGGGTGTTGAAAGCGGTTTTCCACTCATCTCCCTCTTTTATGCGCACTCGATAGTATGCTTCGCGTAAGTCCAATTTTGTGAAGAACTTTCCTTTCACCAGGTAAGTTAACATGTCCTTCATAAGGGGCAGGGGGTACACATTATGCGTGCAAATGGTATTTAAATTTCTATAGTCCACCACCAGGTGGAGCAAGCCATTTTTCTTCTCTCTAAACATGATGGGGGCCGCCATTTGAGGTCTGGCCGGTTCTATAAATCCCCTTTCCAAATTTTTGTCAATGAATCACTGTAACTCACCCAGTTCCCCAGGGGTCATAGAGTACATCCTGGGCTTGGGCAATTTCACCCAGGCGTTATCTCAATGTTACAGTCTGTGGGTCTATATGGGGGCAGTTTGTCGGCTTCCCTTTCGCTGAAAACTGCTTTAAGATCACAATATTCTCTGGGGATTTTTTCCTTGCCTACAATTTTCTCCACCGGGGGGGAGCTTTCCTTCCCAATTCCACCAATACAAATCCCAGTTCCTCTTTCCCCTTGTAGGAGATAGTGACTGCTCCAGTATGCCAGTTAACTTCTGGATTCCATTTCTGTAGCCAGGGTAGTCCCAAAATGACTGTGCTATCAAGCACAGGTCCCACAATGAATTGTATAGTCTCTTGGTGGGAGCCCATTGTCATAATTAAAGTCCCTGTCTCCTGAGTGGAGGGCTTCCCCCCTGCTATTGATCCATCCAACTGGGTGAAAGAAATGGGTCCCTTAATTTCTTGAGTTTGAGGCCCAAACTCTCCGCCACCTCAGGGGACAATAAATTTCTGGTGCAACCCGAATCCAACAGGGCCTCCATGCTTCCCCTCATCCCCCTGTTCGGGTCCCTTATAGTTAGGGGAATGTACACACAGCCAGGAGAGGGACTTACTGAGAAGGCTTTCACTTTCCAGGATGTTAGGACAACCGGGAGATCTCAACTCCTCACTTTTTGGTGGGGCAACCTCTACGGTTTCATTTCCACTTTTGCCAGCCTCTGGGGATTTCTTAATCCGTTGCTCCTACCTTTCACCGCCATTAGGTGTCACCCTCAGCACAGGTTTGGCAAAACATTCCGCCGCCCGGTGACCTTCTTTTCCACAACGGAAACACGCTGTAGATTTGGGCTTGTCTGGGAAACTACGGGGCGTTTTCTTCAGGACCCCCTCTCCCCTAGGAGGGGGGCTTTTCTCCCTTTGGCTTCTTTGGAGATCTATCTCTACCTCTGCTGCCAGCTTGAACCATCTGCTAAGGTTTCTAGGAGTTGCTCTGCCTCTGCAATGCCGGTAAACCTCATCATCCAACCCATCCATGTAGTATTCCATCAGACTATTCATTGGGTACGAGCTCACGTAAGCCATCAGTTACCTGAACTCCTGTGTGTATTCAGTAACTGATCTCCCTCCCTGCTTTAGGGTTTTCAGCTTTGATCTAACTTTCCTCTCTGCCTGGAGATCCTCAAAGCACGCTCTGAGTGCTGTCATAAACTGATCAAAATTCTTGAGGACGGGGTCTCTCCTCTCATGCAGTGACACCATCCAATTTGCGGCTTCCGCATCCAACGCCCGGGTTACCACCCTAACCCGGGCTGGGTCATTGGGGAATTCATCCTCATAATCTTCCATGTATTGGTTCACATGGAACAGGAAATACCTCAGCCCCGCCGGCACTCCATCGTAACGCTGGATGAATGGGGGGACGTTTGGGACCTTGCTTCTGCGGGCTCCCCCCCTCTGTGCAGGGCGTCTTGGGCTCACGGGGCTCAGGTCTCGGGGGGAGAAGGGCTTTGGACGGCAGCCTTTTGACGCTGTTCTCTCTGGCCCGAGGATCCCGGCATCTGTTCCTCCTCTCCCTCTTCCTCACTCGGAACAGCTTTTAGGGCAGCCTGACCTTTCTTTTCCACTGCTGACAGGGCCTCTCTAATTCCTGACATCAATTCTGCCAATAAACTTTCTTCCTGGTTAACCACCCACTTCTCCTTACTTTTCTTTTTCTGATGGGTTACATTTGCATCTGCATCCCTCGTTTCATCTCCAAGGAGACCTTTTGAGCCTACCCCGATGGACCATCGTTGAGCCCAACTGGCAGGTTCATCTCCGCTGAGGTCTGATGCTTTCTCTTTCTCCAGGGTAAGGGGGTCCGGGCTTTTAAGAACAACTTCTTCTTTGGAAGTGACCCCTTCACTTTCATTTCAAGACATCTTTGCCAGTTCCTGGTAGATTGCTCTCCAGGAGTGACTGTTTATGCAGAATTTGCTTAATGTCATGGCTGCCAGTCAGAATTCAGACAAATAAAACTCAGAGTCCTTTCATTTAAGGTTCAAAGTGAATTTATCAAAATCAGAACTTGAAGCATCGAAAGCATCGAAAGCAAAGCAAAGTCTGAAGAAAATGGTGTGTGCCCCACTTTTCCACCCCCCTGTTGGGCATCCACCCCCCTGTTGGGCATCCACCCAATCTCCATTGTCCAGATGCATCAGGTGGTCCAAGATGCTCCTCCCGGGCTTCTCAGGAATTTGCCCGTCTAACAGTCTCCGCCGCCACCTGGGAAATTGAAACTTAACCTACTTGAAACTTTTCTCCTCCTGCACACTTCCCAACCCCCCTTGATATCTACCCCCGTCTCTATGACAACCAAGCAAAGAATGCAGCAGCAGCAAGCGCAGGTTGACAGTGCCTGATCTTAGAGAAAGATTATATATTTTAGCTAAAAGTTCAGCAATTTCACACTTAAGTTCCTTGAGAACTCTAGGGTGGATGCCATCTGAACCCAGTGATTTGTTGACAGTTTAGTAAGGCATGCAAGAACATATTCCTCATTTATCTCTACCTATTTTAATTATTCTAATTCCCTCCCTGAGAAAACTAATTCAGCATCTGGCAAATGCTCTCTGACTGAAAACGGAGGCAAAGAAGTCATTCAGCCACTCGGCAATCTCCTTGTCTTCTCTGATTATTCCCTTTGGACCATTGTCATCGAGTGGCCCAACTGTATTTCTGGTTGGGTTCCTGCTTCTCATGTATTTAAAAGTTTTTGTTATTATTTTTACTATTCTTTGCTATATGCTCTTCAAAATCTCTCTTGGCTTTCCTGACTATCACCTTGCCTTTAGTCTGCCAGAGTTTGTGATCCTTCCTGTTCTCAGTAGGAAGAGCCTTTCATTTCTTCCTTCCAATGGCTTCCTTTATCTCGTTCGTAAGCCATACTGGTGTCCTCTTGGACTTTCCAGTCCTCTTTCTTCTTTTAGGAATGCATTTTAGTTGAGCCTGTTGTACTGTACAGTATTTTTAAACACTTTCCAAGCATTTTGGAGGGATTTGACTTTTTTTACTCTTCCTTTTAGTTTCTTCTTTACTTTTTTCCTCATTTTGGTGAAATTCCCTCTGTGAAAGTTTAAGGTCTCTGTGTTTGTTTTCACTGACAATTTGCTATACATGGTTATGTTGAAGGTTATTGTGTTGTGATCGCTGGTCCCTATGGGCTCAGTTACAAAGACATCATGAGCCATATCCTGTGCATTAGTTAGAACCAAGTCCAGGATCTCCTTTCCCCTGGTTGGTTCCATGACCATCTGCTCAAGAGAATAACCAGCTAACATGTCAAGGAACCTTGGCTCTCTTTCATGAGTAGAACAAGAATTTACCCAATCTATTCGGGGATAGTTGAAGCGCCCCATTATGACTATCCTATTTCTTTCTGAGGCCTCCTTAAATTCATTTTCCAAATAGCAATCTGCCTTTGGAGTATGGTTGGGAGGGCGATAGCAGATCCTCAATGTCAGATTAGTTTTCTGTTCTGGGATTTTCATCCACAATGTTTCTGTGGGTGAGTTTGAATTTTCTTGAAGTTCAAGTTCATGCGATTCTAACTCTTCATTTATGTACAAGGCCACATGTTGCAGAGCCTCTATAGTTGTTTGTAAGGGTGAATAACTTGCATGGTGCTGCAAGATTCATAGTTTCAGGACTTGTTTGTAAATGCTAGGGGGCGGTTATCACATAAATTCAAACATTCGCTAAGAGAACGCTTGTAACCCAGAGATTACCTGTATTGCCCCATGCTATAGGATTTTCATAAGATTAATGGATACAATAATTTGACATGCTTCAGATGCTTTGGATTACATTTTAACCACTTAATGTAATTAGTAGATTTTCTCCTCTTCCTCTATGTGATCAGAGCTATTAATGTCATTTTATCATGATCCTTAAGTAATATTAAATAAATATGTATTTGAAAGACAGTCTAGTTGCAGAATGACAGTACTTTACCAGCCAACAGAATACTACTCAAATTCACTGTCATTTAACAAGTCAAATTTCATCCTGTTTCTATATCCCAATCAGGTAATAATTAAACCCCCAAAATAATGTGTTATTGTGATGTCATAGGGTTCATTTAGATGTACCCATAAATGTAGCACAAAGATGCTCTGCCAAGGTGTCCCTCCCCATATTTTCTGATATATCGTCATTGTTGGGGGCAATAAGCTGTCTCTGTAAAGTGCTTAGAGAGGGCTGTAAAGCACTGTGAAGCGCTACATAAACCTAAGTGCTATTGCTATCTCATTCCTATATCACAATGAAGGTAGCATAATGCTCTTTTTTAACTGTTCTGATTTAAAAGTAAGGGCTTCCCTCTTTTTCTCATACAGTTTTTGCCCTGCTTTATCAAAATGTGGGTTTCTGGTCAAGGATTAAGATCTGTTCAGTTTCTATGGCATAGTAGACTGCTGCAGGCAGGACCTCTCTCCTCTAGTTGCCAGGCAGAGGCCTCCAGAGACCCTGCAGGAAAAGCAAGATGCCCGGCCGGTTTCTGCAAAGGCACCTGCCCACAGTAGACCTGACTCGCTTTTCCTGAAGTTCTTGTCTGATCCTATACAGGCCTCTTTTAGACATCAATTTAGCATTCTACTAATGCTCTTTTAAAAGAGACTTAGAGCTGTGTTTAAGAGGCAAAACTAGTACTCCAGCTAGCACCAATGCTGCCAATAAGGTCAATTTAAACAAGAAAAAGCTGGCTTGGGCCATTTGCATACCCACCTTCAGCCACCAATGAGTAAACTACAAATTTTCCACTGCTTCTGCTCACATGATGTTTTGTTTGGTTGTACTCTTTACTCTTCTCTATTTTTATTACCTAGGAGCAGCCGTGTCCTTTTGCCTGCTGTGTGGGTTACTTCCAGGTGTTGCTGGCCATGGCTACTTCCTACCAGCATTCCCATTCCCTTTCAGACCTAGTTAAAAGGTGTCTTTTCTTCCTGCTTCACCCTGGCCCATTTTATCACATCGAGGCTATCAACAAAAATAGCTGAGCTAATAAGAAACAGGTGCAGAGCATGCATGGTCAGAAAGGGATAATCAGAGAAGACAAGGAGATTGCTGAGAGGCTGAATTACTTCTTTGCCTCCGTTTTCACTCAGAGAGCATTTGCCTGCTGCTGAATTAGTTTTCTCAGGGAGGGAATTAGAAGAATTAAATTACGTAGAGATAAACAAGGAAGTTCTTGCATGTCTAACTAAACTAAATGTCAACAAATCACCGGGTCTAGATGGCATCCACCCTAGAGTTCTCAAGGAACTTAAGTGTGAAATTGCTGAATTTTTAGCTAAAATATATAATCTTTCTCTAAGATCAGACACTATACCTGAGGATTGGAGGGAGGCAAATGTAACCCCGATCTTCAAGAAAGGATCCAGTGGTGATCCAGGAAATGATAGACCAGTCAGTTTAACCTCAGTTCCAGGCAAGTGATGGAAAACATTATTAAAGATAATGTTACTGGGCACATAGAAAAACAGGCATTGCTGAAAGAAAATCAACATGGTTTCTGCAGAGGCAAATCATGTCTTACTAACCTGTTAGAATTCTTTGAGGGTGTAAATAAACACAAAGATCAAGGGGACCCAGTTGATATTGTATATCGTGATTTTCAAAAGGCTTTTGACGATGTCCCTCACCAAAGGCTCCTAAAAAAGTTCTTCAGCCATGGAATTAGAGGACGAGGCTTGTCCTGGATTGGTAACTGGCTAAATTGTAGGAAGAAAGGGTGGCAATAAATGGACAGTTCTCTGGATAGAAAGAAGTGGGAAATGGTGTATCCCAAGGTTCAGTTTTGGGACCTTTACTTTTTAATTTATTCATTAATGATCTAGATGTAGAAATAAATAGTGAGGTAGCAAAGTTTGCTGATGACACTAAATGGTTCCGGGTAGTGAAAAGTGAAACTGATTGTCGGGAGCTCCAGAAGGATCTCTCGAAATTGAGTGAGTGGGCAAGAAAGTGGCAAATGCATTTTAACCTAAACAAGTGCAAAGTTATGCATAGCAGGGCAAAGAACCCCAATTATATCTACCAACTGATGGGGACCAAGCTTTCTGAGATAACCCAAAAAAGGGATCTTGGGGTTTTGGTGGACAGCTCAATGAAGATGTCAACCCAGTGCGCAGCAGTAGTAAAAAAAGCAAATTCTATACTTGGCATGATTAGGAAGGGAATTGAAAATAAGTCAGTAAGTGTTGTATTGCCTCTGTACAAATCGATGGTGAAACCACACTTGGAGTACTGTGTACAGTTCTGGTCACCGCACCGAAGGATATAATGGCACTGGAAAAGGTACAAAAAAGGGCAACAAGTATGATCAAGGAAATGGAGCACCTCCCTTATGAAACAAGGTTGTAATGTCTTGGTCTCTTCAGCCTTGAAAGAGAGCGTTTAAGGGGTGAGCTGATCGAAGTGTATAAAATCATGCATGGGATAGAAAAGGTGGTTAGAGAAAAATTCTTTTCTCTGTCACACAATACTAGGACGAGGGGGCACTCCCTAAAGCTCATAGGTAAGAAAGTGACAAATAAAGGAAAATATTTCTTCACCCAGAGGGTCTTTGGTTTATGGAATTCACTTCCAGAAGAGGTCGTGACAGCTGTCAGCCTTGATAGCTTCAAGGCAGGATTAGACAGTTCATGGATGCCAAGTGTATCGGTGATTATTGAAATAGATGTCCATGTGCCGCCTCTATGTTGGTTGAGGCAGGCAGGATTCCCTTGAGTACCATTTGTTGGGGGTCAAGGGAAAGGGAAGGTTTTGCCTTCTCTTTCTGCTCAAGATCCCCATGTACATTTGGTGGGCCACTGTGCGACACAGAATGCTGGACTCGATGGGCTTTGGCCTGATTCAGCATGGCTCTTCTTATGTTCTCATGTTCTTAATTTATCTTCGCTCTAATGGTACAAATATATGGTTACAAAATTTAAATTTAATCAAAATCCAGTTTAAGTAATCATTTCCACAAATTAACATTTAATTTTGCAAATGGTTATATTCAAATATTTAACATTTAGTTCTTTAACTAAAAAGCATATTTATTATCAGAGCTAATAAATAAATAAATAAATAAATAAATAAAATGTTAAAAAAAACAGATTCCAAGAACTACTACACATTGACACATTTCATTCATTTTGCTTATACTGTATTTAATTTTCCCTCTAATAATACATATACATATTTACTAATTTTAAATTTAATCAGTTGAATCAGACTTATGTCAATTTATAATATAATTATAACTTCCCAAAATTACTATCTGTTTATGCTAATTATTATATTTAATTGCAATAAATATTTACCTATTTCTATTCATAATTTTTTCCAAAATTAATATTTTTAATAAAACAAAAATTGCAAAAAAGGATATTATATAATAATCAAATCACAATAATCCATTTTCTTTAAATTTCCATTCTCTTTTTCTTAACTTTTCCACTTTCTTTCTTGCTGTTTTGTACCCCCAGTTTCTTTCCCTTTCCCTCTCTCCTTTTTTCCTTTGCATGTGCTAATCTTGTAAATTCTCCGCCTGTTCTTCTTAACCCCTTCCCCCTATTTCCTTCTTCCTTTTTAATTTGCCATATCCAATACCTCTGTCCTTGCCCTATTCTTTTCTTTTCACTGTTCGCCTCAGTGTAATCACCATAATTTACAATGTAACCATTGATCTGTACATTTACAAAATTGTCTTTCCTTTTACCTCTATAATTTTCTGTGTCTTCCTTCACCTGTTCTTCACCATCCAATTTCTTCTTCTCTCCAGTGCTTTGTTTTATATTTCTTGCCATCATATTTCTTGCCATCCAGTGTTTTGTTTTATATTTCCAGAATCCTTGTTGTTATCCTTGTTGTTATTCTTATTAGAACCCTCATTGTTATTCAGTGATTTCTCTACTTGCTTCCTGATTCCATCTTCAAAATCCATAAAATATCTCCTTAAATCTTCACAGTAATCTTTAAAAAAGGCTGTAAACTCTTCATATTCACTCACCTTCATGTTGCCTATATTATAATTCACCAGCCATTGTGATAGGTCCAGCTGTTCAAAGATAGCTGTCCCACAGCCTAATGTAGACCACTTTTTCCCTGTGCCAAGTAGTGTAATTTAATATTGAATCTTTTAAAAGTTCATTCAGAGTTCATTCTATCAGCAGTTGGAAACAGTAGCTTTTTCTTGCCTCTTTCTTTCTTTCTCTCTTTCTTTCTTTTGTAAAGAGTAGAAACAAGATATCTGCTGCTCGTTCAAGGTCAGCAGCTGTGTAAATAACTACTGGAGCATAGTTACAATAAGTTCTCTGGCCAGCAAATGGCACTCTTATTTAATCACATAGATCCTTTCCTTCTATTCAATGTATTTGTATTTTTAAAATCCGTATAAATTGCTACAAATAGAATCCAATATTTTCTTAATTTGTAATTAGTTCAAAGTTTTCAAAGTTTTCAAACATTGGGTTTCAGTTACTGCCTTCTGAATCATTCATCTATAATATTTTCCTTGCTAGATAGCCACTTTGTATTTTTTTCAGTCTTTTGTCCCCTTTTTAAGCTTAAATAAAAGTCCCAAATTTCTTCTTTGGCAATATGACTCACCAATTCAACTTCACTTTTCTGCTTTTCCCTCTAGCCCTTTGTTTAAGTTCCCTTTCCTTTCCAGATGATGTCCAAGCTTCAAATTAATCCAATCAGTCCTTTGTGGCCACTGCAGCTTGGAAGAATTTTACAAGTCGTTTTCTGGTGCTACCGGTTGAGGGCTCTAAATCAGTTCCCAGGGGGGGGGGTTGTTGCTGCCCCCTTCCAGATCACTGAGGTGTCCCTCTTCTTCACATGCCATTCCAGGGCTGTTCTGGCCTGATTCTGACTGAGCTGGGTCCCCAGGTGACATGGATATAGGGATTCCCCAGCAGAACACAGGAAACTCCGTGTCGCTACAGTGCTTGGCCATACCCCTCTGGAAAATGACATCTAAGGAGGTATGCTTTTGAATTAAATCAGAAAAAGATTGGTAAATATCTCCCTTAAAAAGGGAAGTTCATAAAGAACCGGAGCAGGACAATTCCAGGAAAATATGTGTTGTATTAAGGATGTACCAGGAGTATACCTGTCCTTTCCAGGGGACCTTTTTTGCTTCACATCCAAAGCATTCTTTTCCCCCACTGAGGCCACCCAATGAGACATTACTTTTTAGTCTACATTAAAGGTTACCAGTGTGACATAAAATAAGTCATGTTTGAAAAGCAAGAAGGGGAGGGAGAGAGGAAGAGAAGAAAAAGGGGAGGAGAGAGGGAGGAGAGAGAGGGAGACAGAGAGAGACAGAGAGAATCGACATCAGATGTATGGTTCTTGTATATTTCTTTTTTTAATATATTTATTAATTATTTTTCCATTTTAAAAACAATACATACTCAAATTTACAGGTGAATCAGCATCATATATACATTTCTATCAACATTGTCTTTTAATTGTTTTTTAAATTTCTTGATGTTTTATTTCAGTGTTTAGTTTGAGTTTCTTTTTTTGTCCATTGATACCATTTTGTCCAGATTTCATAGTAGTCCGAATCTTTTTGATTATTTAATTCCATTGTCAATTTGTCCATCTTTTTGCAGTCGTATATTTTCTTGATGATCTCGTTGTCTTCAGGTATTTGTGGGTTTTTCCAATTCTGTGTGAATACAATCCTTGCCGCTGTTGTTATATGCAAGATTAAATATTTTACATTTTTAGAGTAAGACTTTCTCATAATGCCCAGTATAAAAAATTCTGGTGTATATTCTATTTTTATGTTTGTTATTTGACACAACCAATTATTTACTTTTTTCCAGTATTTTTTTGTCTCTGGACATAACCATCATAGATGAAATAAGGTGCCTTGTGTCTTATTACATTTCCAGCACATTGGGCTGTACTTTTTGTGCATTTTAGCTAGTCTTTTGGGCAGGAGATGCCAACGATATAACATTTTATATTGATTTTCTTTGTATGTTGTAGATTTTGTTAATTTAATATTTCTCTTCCAAATTTGTTCCCAATCCTCTCTATATATATTATGGCCAAAGTTTTTCACCCAAGCAATCATTGTACCTTTGACTATCTCCTCTGGTCTTTCATATTCCATCAAATATTTATATATCTTTGATATTGCTTTTTCTTCTGGGCCTGTCAGTAGTTTGTCTAGTGGTTAGGTAATTCTTTCTATACATGTTTGTTCCATATCTTTTTTGTATCTTGATAAGTTTACAGTTTGTATCTAATATTTCTTTATATTTGATCTTTTTTGTCGTTTCTATTGTATTATAAGAGCTTCCATTGTGGATATCCAATTTGGTATTTTTATATAATGTTTATGTCTTATCTCTTTCCGTGTTTTTAATAAAGATTGTCTAATTAGATGTCTATTAAAGTATTTTGGTATTTTATCTCCTGTGTCCATAAATAAGCATGTCAACCTTTCTCTAAATCATGGCCTTCCAATTGTAAAATTTGTTTATTATCTAGATTGATCCATTCCTTTATCCACATCAATGAAGCTGATTTGTAATACATTTTCCAATCTGGCATTCCGAATCCCCCTCTACTCTTTATATCTTGTAAATCTACTATCTTTATTCTTGGTTTTTTACCTTGCCATATAAATTTAGATATTATTTTATTTAATTCAGTAAAAAATTTGGAGTCCAGTTTTATTGGGATGGTTTGAAATAGGTATAGAAATTTAGGAAGTATACTCATTTTAATAGATGCTATTCTTCCTATCAATGACAGTTGTAGACTGCTCCATTTTCCTAATTCTACCTTAGTTTGATTTACTAATTTTATGTAGTTATCTTCTTTTATTGATGACCATCTATTGGTTAAGTTTATTCCTAAATATTTAATTTTTTTGTGTTAGTGAATCCTAGTTTAATTTCTAATTCCTTATTTTGCTTATTCGTTATATTTTGGTCATCAATTTTGTTTTCTATTTATTAATTTTTAGGCCTGCTACCTCTCCATATTCTTCTATTTTCCTGATTAGGTGTTGCCCTGTCTCTAATGGTTCTTCTAAGAAAAATACAAAAGCCTGTAGTTTATACTCCTCTTTTTTTTATTTTTGTTCCTTTGATGTTATTATCTTTACAGATCTCATTTAGCAAGGTTTCAAGTACTAATATGAAAAGAAGGTAGAGGGATCCTTGTCTAACTCCTTTATTTATTTGGAATGTTTTAGTCGTTTCATTGTTAACAATTACTTTGGCTTTCTGAGTAGTATATATATTATCTATTAGTTGTTCAAATTTGGAGTCAAATTTCATTTGCTGTATTAGTCTTTTCATATATTGCCAATTCATGTTGTCGAAGGTTTTCTGTGCATCTAAAAAGATCAATGCTATTTGTTTATCCGGGTGTGCTTCGTAGTATTCAATTATGTCTAGTACAATTCTTGTGTTATTCCTAATTTGTCTTGTTGGTAGAAAACCATTCTGATCTATATGTATAGTTTTGTTAAGTATTTTTAAAAATCTTTCCACTAGTATTGAAGTAAAAATTTTGTAATCTGTGTTTAGGAGAGCAATTGGTCTATAGTCGCTGACCTGGTTTGTATTGGCACCTTCTTTCGGTATCATGGTGATATATGTCTCTTTCCATGTTTCAGGTATTTTAGCTGTCAACAATGCTTTGTTATAAATTTCTAATTGTAATTGTTCTAAGATCTCTCCAAAGTACTTATAATATTCCCCTGGACATGGCAATTTGTTACCTTTCTGTTTTTTAATTGCATTTTGAAGCTCTAGTGGAGTGATCTCTCTATTTAACATTTCCCTATCGTCTTCATTTATTTCCATCACATTATTTTGTAGCAAGTATTTATCAATTTTAGTTGTATCGATTCCCTAATGTGAATATAATTTCTCATAATATTGTAAGATAATTTCTTTTAATTTTTGTGCATTATGTTGTAATCTCCCTTCTCCGTTAACTAATTGATGTATCATCCTATTTTCCTTTTCTTTTTTAATTTTATATGCCAGCCATCTGCCCGGTTTATTTGCATTTTCAAAGAACATTTGCCTGGCAAGTTTGATGTTCTGACTATATTCTTGTTGATCTAGTAGATTTAGCTCATGTTTATAGCCCATTAGAGATTCATATAGTATTTCCTTTTTTTCTGGTGATTCCTGTTGTTGCTTTTATAATTTTTAATGTTCTCTATTAACATGTTATGTTTCTGTCTTCTCTTTTTATTCCTTCTATATTATATGCTATGGTAATACCTCTTATGTAGGCTTTGAGAATGTCCCACAAGTTTTGGGTAGTTGTTGGTTGTTTTTGATTTTCTTCCAAAAAGAATTCAATCTCTTTTGTAATTCTTTTAGTATATTCTTCCTCTAGTAATATGTGTGGATTTAATTTCCATCTTTTATTATTGTTTTTAGTCCTTCTCCAGGTCACAACTAATGGATTATGATCTGCCCAAATATTTGAATCTATTTCAATTGTTTCAATATCTTGTAACATTTCACTACTTGTCCATACCATGTCTATCCTTGAATAAGATCCATGTGGTGTTGAGTAGAATGTATATTTTTTTTTTAGGTGTGTTAGCCTCCATAAGTCTGCCAAATTTAGTTCTTCTACCATATCTTTAAATGTGTTTGGCAGTGTTTAATTTCTTTATTCATTTGTTTGGTTTGTTGTTTCTTTTAATTCCTTTTTTTATTTTTACTTGTTAGCTTTTGCTGCAGTTTGCGTTCTGGTCCTTACTCCCTCCTCTCTCTGAACTTGGTCTTCCAGTTCTTTGGGTCTTTCCTTTCCTTCCTCTTCCTTCTCTTCCTGTCTATCATCTTCACTCATTCCTTCTAATCTGTCTTCACTTTCTGTCTCCGTTATTTCCTCTATGCCTTGTAGTTGTTCGCTTACTTCATGTGCTCTTTCTAAGGAATCTACTTTAATCTTCCTTCCCTTCCAGGTTATTACCATTCCTTCTGGAATGATCCATCTGAAATTTAAATGTTTTTTATTTAAAGTAACTGCCAAGAATTTGTAATTGTTCCTTTGCTCTCTAACTCTTCTAAGTACTTGTTTAAGTATTATTATTATTATTATTATTATTATTATTATTATTATTATTATTATTAATTAGATTTGTATGCCGCCCCTCTCCGTAGACTCGTTAATATCCCTTCCTTTGTATGACCAAATCTTCCCTCTCGTGGCCATAAAAATGCTATCCCTTATCTTTTGTATATTTCTACCAAGGTCTATATTTTTGTTTTTGCAAACCTGAAATATGTTTCAAATGAATTTCAAGTTAATACTCAATCCCCATTCTTTCAGAACTTAGCTGCAGCCACAAATCCTTTAGAGATAGATATTTTTATCATATAGTATAATAATTCAAAATAACTCCAAGAGTCTTGAATACTGGACCAAATGTAACATGATTTGGGGATCTGCCATAGTCAGAATTATACATTTGCTATGTCACGCATATTCAGAATTTTATGTAGACTTTGAACTTATCACTATATAGGTAAGAGCCGGGGTGGCGCAGCAGGTAGAGTGCTGTACTGCAGGCCACTGAAGCTGACTGTAGATCTGAAGGTCAGCGGTTCAAATCTCATCACCGGCTCAAGGTTGACTCAGCCTTCCATCCTTCCGAGGTGGGTAAAATGAGGACCCGAATTGTGGGGACAATATGCTGGCTCTGTTAAAAAGTGCTATTGCTAACATGTTGTAAGCTGCCCTGAGTCTAAGGAGAAGGGCGGCATAAAAATTGAATAAATAAATAAATATTAATTCTACTTCATTTTAAAGACTAGGGAAATGTCGCCTTCAAAAAACCGTATTATGAGATATGAATAAACAATTCTGACATCCTGTTGCATGCAAAATTAATGTGCTTAACCAAGGGACTATTCAATGCATCCTATAGGATTATGTTCCTATAGGCTTATGTTTCTATTATTGTAAGAGCACTGGTTTTGCATTAATTTTGCAAGTTCCAGTATTGTGTAGCTATAGCTTGCCAACTGTTTTGCTTCCAATCACAGTGACCATGTGATTGGTGAACAGTAATAAAATATAAATGTGTCGTACATTTCCAGCAATGGCTGTTCTACAGTATAATTTCCAAGTACAGTAGTATCTCGTGATACGAACCCCTCATCATACGAACTTTTCGAGATACGAACCTGAGGTTCGGAATTTTTTTGCCTCTTCTTATGAACTTTTTTCACCTTACGAACCCGTTGCCGCGAATGCTGAACCCGGAAGTTCGGCAAAAGTTCAGGTTCGGTGTTTGGGTTCAGGAGAACGCCGAGAAGTGCGACCGCCCGGCCGTCACCTTAGCAGAAGAGCCGTGGAGCTGTTGGCCGGTCGGGAGGCTCAAATGGGGGTGGGGAATCCCAATAGGGAATTCCAGGGCGGAGCTTTGACGTCACGGACACATCCTTCCTGGCCGGCCAAAATGTGGATTCCAGGAAGGATATATTCGTGACGTCAAAGCTCCGCCCCTGGAATTCCCTATTGGGATTCCCCACCTCCGTTTGAGCCTCCTGACTGTCCGACAGCTCCATGGCTCTTCTGCGAAGGTGACTGCCGGGCGTTTCGTAAAATTCTAGGACGTCCAAGATTGTCCTTGTATTGTTTCTGATAAATCTACCAGGTAGGAAACCATTTTGGTCAGGGTGTATCCTGTTGTTTAAAATTGGTTTTAATCTGTTTGCCATGATACCCATGAATATTTTGTAATCTACATTCAGTAGAGATATGGGTCTTTAATTTTGTATTTTGTGTTTATCTGTTTCGCTTTTTAGTATTAGGCTCATTGTTGCTTCTGTCCAGGAATTGGGTATTAATCCTTTTTCTAATACCTCATTGTATACGGTCAATAGAAGTTCTCCTAAGCTAATGATGAATTCCTTATAGAATTCACTGGGGATGCCATCGGGGCCTGGTGATTTGTTGTTTTTCAAGTTCCGTATTACATCTTCTATCATTGTAATTTCCTTGTTTAGTATTCTTTTTTCACTATCTGTTAATTCACCTATATCCGTTTTTGTTATATATGTTTTTTGATCTTCTATTGATTTGACTTCTTTTTTATATAGATCTTTGTAGTAATTGATAGCAATTTGTTTTTTCGCCTCTATTGTGGAGTGTTTACTTCCTTTGTCATCTTCTAAGAATTGAATATATCATTCTTCTTCTTTTTTGAGCTTATAAGCTAGCCATCTACCAGGTTTGTTTGCGTTTTCAAAATAATATTGCTTAGCCATTTTTAATTTCAACGCTATTTCATCCTGGTGTCTAAGTTTGTCTTTTTCCTCTTTTAATTCCTCATTTAATATGTCTTTTTGCAAATCTATTTCTATTTGTTTAATTTTTGTTTGATATTCTTTAATTTGTTGGGTTTTAATTTTCTTTAATTTAGCAGAATATGATATTGTCACTCCTCTTATGTACGCTTTCGTAGTGTCCCATAAATTCTGTATGGAAGTTTCTTCATTCCAATTGTCATGAAGAAAAAAATTTAGTTCCTTTTTTATGTGCTCAATATAATCTTTTTCTTTGAGTAGTGTCTGATTTAAAGACCATTTTAGAAAATCTTTTTTGGGTTCTTTTATTTTAATTATGATTGGGTGGTGGTCTGCCCATATATTGGGTCCAATTTCGACTTCTTCTATACAGTTGTCAAAGACATAATCTCCCCAAACCATGTCTATCCTTGACCACGATTTTTGTGGTGGTGAAAAGAAAGTGTATTCCGTTTTTCCTGAGTGTCTTTCTCTCCATAAATCTAATAGTTTGAATTCTCTCACCATTTCAAAAAATCTATTTGGTAAGGTTTTCCTGTCTTGGGTTTTCCTATTAGCTGTTTTGTAGTCCTTTTGTGTATTATGAATTGCGTTGAAGTCTCCTATAATACATATATTTTTTCCTCCTAATTGTGTTATTTGATCAGTTATTTTTTGGTAAAATTCTGTCTGGTTTGAGTTTGGGGCATATATCACCATCAAGACTGCTAATTTCTCTCCAATTTTAATTTTCAAATTGAGAATTCTTCCTTCCGGATCTTTATATATTAATTCAGGTTGTAATCTCTCTTTGGCATAAATTGCGATACCTCTTTTTTTTTGTATCTGCTAAAGCAGTAAAGTTTCCCTAGTTTTTTATTTTGTAGTAGATTTCGATCTTGATTCCTAATATGGATTTCTTGCATACATATTATATCTGCCTCTTCTTTCTGTAGTTTATTCATTGTTTGTTTTCTTTTAATAATAGAGTTTAAACCGTTTATATTGACTGAAAAGATTTTGAAAAGATTTTTCTCCCTTTAAATTATTTGTTTGTTTCTTTATTTATTTGTTCGTTGTTGTTCTTTTTCCTTCTTATTGTTATTTTTCTCTCTTAATCTTATCGTTTTTTCGCTGCCGCTCTTGTTGTCACTCTTTCTTCCTTTCTTGGACTATTATTTTTCTCTCTTTCATCGCTTAGTTGTCTCTGTTCTCTTTCTTCCTGTCTGGTCTGAGATCTTACTTCGGAACCACTTTCATTCTCTCCTTCTAGGTGTTGGAATATGAAGTTGTCCGCTTTTTACCTTTCCAGGATATTAACAGTCCCTCTGGTATTAACCACCTAAATGGTATCTCTTTTCTCATCAGTTTTGCTGTTAAGAAATGGAAATCCCTACGTCTCTCTCTGAATTCTTTTAGGTACTTGTTTTAGTGTGATTATCTCTTTGTCATTACACATTATCTACTCATTTCTCGTACATCTGTAGATTTCGTCTCTCACTGTTTTTTTGTGAAGCGTATGTGTACCTCTCTTGGGACTCGTAATTAGTCTGAATTCTGTAGACCTCATCTATATGGTTTCTCACTTCATCTTCATCTAGTTGTAAATTGTCTGTTAATATCTTCACCATTTTACTTGGTAGATCTTCTGCTTGTTCTGGTACGTTTTGAAAACGGAGAAAATACGATGATTTTTCCATTTCTAACACCATAATTGCATCCTCTAGCTCTTTATTTGCAGCTTTCAGTCTTTCTTCTGTGTGTTCAATCTTGCCATCAGTTTTAACTATGTTAGCTTCCATATTTTTAATCCTTTGTTCATGCTTGTTAATTGCATCTTGGATGCCTTCCATTCTTGTGTCTAATCCTTCAATCTTCCCCACCATTTTATCAAAGTTCTTGTTAGTTTCTTCCTGGTTTCTTTTCATTGTTTCTTGTGTTATGGTTGTTGATTCTTGGCTACTTGCCATAAATTCTTGTATGATTTCTAGTGAGGCCTGTATCGAATGAAGGGTTGGTAACTGACTCTGTTTGTCTGTAGTTGCTATCTCCGTGTTTAATTTAGAGCTTGAGACATTTGGACTTCCTGCTGGAGTTGGTTTCTTTAGTGTTTTGGTAAAAGTTGTTGACATAATTAAAGAAAAGTTCCACCGTTTTCTTAATGTATTCTCCTTGTTACTTAGTGTTTAAAGATGTAGAGTAAGTAAAATATCTAACTTGTGCTTTTTTGATTGTCAGTTACTAAGGTATAAGTATTTTAAGACAATTATTTTAATGGTGTTTTTCTCTTATCCACCTAGCTGCGTAGTATCATCGAAAGTATAATTAATATTTGTAAATAGTAAATAGTAAATAATAAATAATAAATAATATGTAAATACGTGTTATCTATAAATATAAATTACTATAAATCTAGTAAAATTATTAATGCAAATTATCAGTTATACTATTACTAAAATCACATAATATTCACAAATTCATCTAAATGTGTCTACTATTAAATCTTAAATATTAGATATATTAAATATATTTCTAAATTTATTGGTTTTGTTTGAATTTAAATTGTATATATCTATATGTTTGGACTGTCCCTCAGTACTGTCTCAGACCATTTCTTTTTTCTTTTTCTATTTCCTCATGCTATAGTGTCTAAAAATATCAAGTATCCAATCTCAGCTGTAACAATATACTATAGATAATGATAGTTATACGTTCTTATACTACAAATGTTAATTTCACAGACTAACGGTTCAAATCCTCAAATAATTCACTACTCAATAATCACTTTAACCGCTAATCAGGTTAATCCCTTGTCAAATTTCAATTCATCAAGTAATTAAGATGTCCATTAAATAAATCAGTTAAATAATTAAATCACTTATATAATTAAATAAATCGATCAGCTTATCAGTATCATAGATATAAATAGATATAAATAAATATAAATAGTTAAGTTATAAATAATTATAAAATACCCTTTATATATTATCTTCTTATCTAATTAAACACAATAATTCTAATAAATGCTACAGTAAGATGAATATACTTATCAAATAATCAAACAGTAAGGTATTCTAATAGTAAATTAACCTATGAGAAATTTAGGATTATAAATTAATTTAAGTTAACTCTCTAATAGGCAATTAAGATAAGTTAGATTTGGATTTATAAAAGACAAAAAGAGATGAAATCTTCAACTTTCCACGTGATGCTGGTGTCTCCGTTCTTCCTGTGTTCTTGCTGTTCTCTTGTCGTCGAACGCCCCCGTTCAGTCAGCTCATCGTTGTCCCTCCTGGCTGTCTCCTCACAATTTCATACACCCCAACGTTCTTTCCAATCCCAAAAAAGGCAAAACAAACTGGCAATATCTTCTTCTTCTTCTTTTACACCACTGCATTTGACTTCTCTGGATCCCTTGTATCCTCCGACCGCCGCTCCAATCTCCATCACTCTGTAATCCGTACCTCCATCACTCCGTCTCCTTCCTTCTGGGGATGGTCGATGTTCCGCCAACTCCACTGGTCCGCGCCCCAACAAACCTCAGGAAACCCAGGGGATTTTCTAGCAGTTGTCTCGACCTGTTCACCTCTCTCCGCACTCTCTGCTTTCCTTCTTCTCCCGCTGTCTGCCGTCCGCCATTCACTTCTGCTCACCAACTTCAATTTCCTTTTGCTTTCTCGTGTCTTTGCTCCGCTCTCAACGCTTGCCGCTTTTCTGCACTTCAGAAGGCTCACAACCCTCCAAAAAGATCACCGAAATCACACCTATAATTTGGGTAAGTAGGTTGTAGCTGTAGTTTGCCATTTTCGCTAATACTACTATTTGTACTTTTTGACTTCTCCGATGTTCGCTTGGCGTGCTGGGCCTTCGGGCTGATGGAGAACCTCAGCTTTTTCCTCCGTCTGGTCACAGGGATTATGCCTCTTGTTGGGGGAGTTTGCGCGCCCACCCCCCACTTGAGACTTCTCCTCTGTTTAGTTCACTCAACTGTGAGGAACTATCACTGTTATCACAGTTAAGAAATGGAAAATTTCAAGTGCAGTTCTGGAGCTCCAAGTCTGCATGTCGCACTGGCCTCGCCCCACCCTCGGATGTTCAATTCTTGTTATTGTTCTTCTGTTAATGTCTTTATGTTTACCGATTCCATAAACTTTTCTATTTCCTCCTTTTTTACATCTTCATCCGTATATAGCTTTTTGTAAAATTGTACTGCCATTTTTTTCTTTTCTTCTTTCCCATATTTAATAATGCCTTGTTCATCTATCAATTTGTCTATATTTTTTTCTTTTTGTTTTCTCAATTTATAGGCTAACCATCTGCCCGGTTTATTGGCTTGTTCAAAATGGAATTGTTTAGCTGCCTTAATTTTATCTGCAATTTTTTCTTTTTTTAGAAAAAGTTTTTTATTACATATATACACATTTACACAAACAAAATGAATGGTATACATCATAGATTTAAACAATGCCAAATCGACAAACAAAACAAACAAACAAAAAGAAACAAACAAAAATAATTCTTATAATATAGTTACTTATTTAAATACATTAAACAATAATAGCAAAACCAATTAACATATAGCATAATATATAGTATTTGTACTTAAATTCCCTTATAGGGGGTAAGTTATAAATCATTTTTGTAATTTTAAATTATTTTCTGGTGAAGTGTGTCATAACCTCAATATCTACCGTTTTCTCCTTTAGGTTATCTCTATTTTTTAAATCATTTTTTTCTTCCTATCCGCCTTCTTTCATTCATGTTTAATTTATTTAAATTCATATAAATCGTTCTTAAAAAAGAATATTGTATATAAATCTTTTATAATTTTCCGTATGTAGTAAAAAGGATATAAAGCATTGTTATTCTTGTATTTCAATTTGAGTTTTGTTTCTTCTCTTAAACCAATTATAGAGGTATTTCCAAGTTTTATAATGTTCGGATTCTTCTTTGTTTTTTAATTTGAGTGTTAATGCGTCTGATTTTGCACAATCTAGAATTTTTTTTATTATCAAATCATCATCCGGAGGTTTGGGTTGTTTCCATTGTTGGGCTATTGCTATCCTAATTGCAGTCAATATGTGTATTAATAGATAGTATTTGTTTTTATCTATTTTTTGGTCTATGATCCCAAGGAGGAATGCTTTGGGTTTTTTGTTTATTTTAATTTGTAATATTTCTTTTATCCAATTTTGCATTTTAGTCCAAAATTTTTTAATTATTGGGCAAGTCCACCAGATGTGATAATAAGTCCCCTTTCCTTTACATCTCCAGCATTTTGGATTTATTCCTTTGTACATTTGTGCTAGTCTCGCCGGGGGGAGATGCCACCGGTAATATATTTTATATATGTTTTCTCTGAAAGCTGTTGATCTCGTTAATTTGTAGTTTTGGGTCCAAATTGTTTCCCATTTGTCCAAGCTTATACTATACCCAAAGTTTCTGCCCCAGCTGTGTATATTATTGTTGACAATATAATCTTCCATTTTATAATTTAACATATATCTATAAAATTTTGAAATCATTTTCTTATCTTGGTTTAAGATTATTTTGTCCAATTCTGTTTCTTTTATTTGTATCTCTTTTCTTTTCCCTTCTTGATATTTTGATTTAATTAAATTGTATGTCCACCAATCAATTTTTATTCCAGTTTCTCCTAATTGTTCTCTTGTTTTTAATTCCCCATTTTTTCCCAATATTTCTTAATAATTGAGCATTTTATTTAGCTCTCTCGAATTTGGGTATATTGTCGCCTCCATGCTAGAATACCATTTTGGAATTTGATGATAATGCATTTTTTAAATTTTTGTCCAAGTTGTGTATAGTGAATTCCTAATTATATGCTGTCTAAAGTAGCTGTGTGTTTTTTCTTTGTTCTCCCATAAGAAGGCATGCCATCCAATTCTCAAGTCATGTCCTTCTAATATCAATAATCTTTTGTTTTCTAGTTTGAACCATTCCCTCAGCCAATCCATAATCGATGCGTTGTAATATATTTCGAAATCGGGTAACCCGAAACCTCCCTGTTTGATGTTATCTTGCATGTATTGAATTCTGATCCTAGTTTTTTTCCCAGCCCAAACAAATTTTGTTATTATTCTGTTCAATTTTTGAAAGAAGCTTTTTTTTTAACATAATTGGGATTGTTCTGAATAGGTACAATATTTTGGGTAGTATGGACATCTTAATTGTTGATATTCTGCCAATAAGTGAAATAGGCAATTTATTCCACTTTTCCAGTTTTATTTGTATTTCTTTTATTAGGACGGTATAATTATCTTCTTTTATTGTAGTTGCTTTTGCTGTTAATTTTATTCCCAAGTATTTAACTTTTTTTTACTATTTGTAGATCTAATTTATCTTCTAATGTTTTCTTCTCTATATTTGTTAAGTGTTTTGTTAATATTTTAGTTTTTTGTTTATTGATTTTTAGCCCTGCTACTTTACCAAAATTAGTAATCTCCTTTAGTAGATTTTCACCTGATTCTATAGGGTCCTCTATATTAAACACTAAATCGTCGGCAAATGCCTGAATCTTGTATTCCTGTCCCTTTAAGTTCAACCCTTTAATACTTTTGTTTGACCTTATCTGTCTTAGTAGGATTTCTATAGCCAGGATGAATATTAGAGGGGAAAGCGGACACCCCTGTCTTACTCCTTTTTCAATTTTTATGTTCTCCGTTAGTTGTCCATTTATTATGACTCTTGCCGATTGTTTAGAATATATCGTCCTAATTACTCTTACAAATTTTTCTTTAAATTTCATTTTAATCAATTGGTTGGTGAAAAAGTTCCAGTTCAAATTATCAAACGCTTTTTCTGCGTCCAGAAATATTAAAGCCAATTTTTTTCCTGGGTTTGCCTCATAATATTCTAGAATATTTATTATGTTTCTCAAATTGTTTTTAATATTTCTATTTGGGAGAAAGCCGTTTTGATCTGAATGTATTATTTCATTGATTATCCCTTTAAATCTTTCGGCTAGTATTGTCGTAAAAATTTTGTAATCCGAATTCAACAATGCAATGGGTCTATATTGTTTTATCGAGTGTCTTTGTTCTGGGTCCTTTGATATTAATGTTATTAACCCTTCCTTCCAGGATTCAGGCATTGCTCCTTTATTTAGCACTTCGTTTAGCATTTGCAACATTAATTTTTTAACTGGGTCGTATATTTGTTTGTAGAATTCGGCTGGTATTCCGTCTACTCCCGGAGTTTTATTATTATTTTGTTTTTTGATTGCTAACTCTAGTTCTGTCATCGTTATATCATTGTCCATCCTGTCTATGTTACTCTCAGATATTTGTGGTAGCTCGGTCTCATTTAGGTACCGATCTATTTCTTCTTCTTTTATATCATCTTTCCTATATAGCTGTTGGAAATAGTTTTGAATTATCTTTTTTTCCCCTTCTATGTCAATCTGTTTTACTCCTCTTTCATCTTCTAGTTGTTGGATATATTTCTTCTCGGTCTGTTTTTTAATTTTGTAGGCAAGCCACCTTCCCGGTTTGTTTGCATGTTCGAAGTAGTTTTGTTTTACAGATCTTTTTTGGGGGGCTATTTCCTCCTGGACTATCAAATTTATCTTATGTTTAATTAGTTCTCTTTTTTCTTTTAATTCAACTTTTTTGGGGTCTTTTATCCACTCGGCTTCTATTTGTTCTAGTTCTTTTTGGTTATCTCTCATTTCTTTATTTTTATTTTTATTTTTTTTACTTGTGTATGCTATTGTTATCCCTCTAATGTAAGCTTTGGTTGTGTCCCATATATTTTGTATAGTTGTATCTTCGTTCCAATTTTTTTCCAAAAAGACGTCTGTTTCTTTATTTATAAATTCTTTATATTTATCTTCTTGTATGGTTTTTATATTCATTGTCCATCTATTTTTTTTTTTATTTGATTCCCTTTGATTATTATACTTACTGGATTGTGGTCTGCCCAAAAGTTGGTTTCTATTTCTGCTGATATTATCTCTTTTTGTAACTCTATATTTGTCCATATCATGTCCAGTCTGGACCATGAGTTGTGGGGGTGTGAATAGTAAGTGTATTTACATTCATCTCTATGTCTTTTCCTCCATGTATCTTTTAATTTGAATTCCTCTATAATATCTTTGAGTTCATCTGGTGGCTCTTTTTTCCTTTTATTCTTTTCTTTACCCTTGTAGTCTTTATCATAATCTATTATTATATTGAAGTCCCCGACCACGCAAATATTTCCTTTTTCAATTCTTATTATTTTTTGATACAACTTTTTGTAAAAGATTTTTTGGCCTTTGTTGGGAGCATATATCACACTTAAATTTGTTTTTTTTTTGTTTAATTTCGATTTCTATGATGAGTATTCTGCCCTCTTCATCACTGTCAATTACTTTGGGATTTAACCAGCTTTTAACATATACTGCAATTCCTCTTTTTTTTTCGTTTGAAAGGGATGTAAATAGTTTTCCCAATTTTGGGTGTTCCAATACTTTGTTATCCTTTTTTTTTACATGAACTTCCTGAAGGCACACAACGTCTAAATTTTGTTTTATTAATTTTGCATATATTTGTCCTCTTTTTTGAGGACAGTTCATTCCATTTATATTCACCGAAAATAATTTAATTTCTTTATCCATTCTGTGTCAACTACTTGGCTCTTTTGCTACTTCTTAGTTCTCTGTGGTTTCCTATCCTTTCCTCTTTCCCTTTACTAATTTTATCTGCCCTCTCTTCCTCTATTTCTCCCTCCTCCTGGCTTGTTGTCTCTAATTCTGTGCTGCTTTCCCCTTCTTTTTTCAAATGTTCTAAGATGAATTTATCCGCTTGGTCTAATGTTTCTATGTTTATTTTCTTCCCCTTCCACGTTACCATTACTCCTTCTGGGACTAACCATCTAAACTGTATTTAGTTTTTTATTAATTTATTTGTAAAATAGTGATACAGTAATCCTTCCTTCGTTCCCTAATTCTTTTGGGTATTTGTTTCAATACAATGATATCCTTTCCTTTATACGATAGAACCCCTCTGGTATTTCTATATATCTCATCTCTCAGGGTTTTTTTGGTGAATCTGATGTGGACCTCTCTGGGTAGTTGGTGATGTCGTGCGTAATTGGTTTGCACTTGGTACACCTCATCCACATGATTGATTAGTTCGTTTTCGTTAATTTTTAACTCCTCTGCAAAAATTTCTACTGCTGTCGCAAACAGATTTTCCCCTTTTTCCTCCGGTATGTTTTGTAGTCTAAGGTAGAAGGAGGCTTTTTCGAATTCCAACTGAGCAATGGCTCCTTCTAAATCTTTATTCTTTAGTCTTAACTTATTCGCTTCTGTTGTCTCTTCCACCTGTTGTATTTTGATTTCCTGTTCATCTACTGTTTTTTTAACTCCCTCTATTATGGTATTGATTTTGGCAAAGTTTTCATTTACTTCCTCAAATCTTTTTTGTGTCTCTTGGTGGTTTTTTATTATGGTTTCTTGGGTTTGATTTGAGGCTTCTTGTTGTTTTACCATAAATTTCTGAATTTTGTCTAAAGAGTTTTGTAGACTTTGTAGCGAGGGGGCCTGATCTTTACTTTCTACTGTAGCAATATTGGAGGTCGAAGAGGATTTCTGCACTGCCGGTGATAATAAAGTTAGATTGCCTCTTTTCATCGATTTAGTTAATGTTTGTTGAGTTGCCATTTGTAATAAATTTTTATATATATCAATATTTAAACCTTCTAACAATTAATTCAGTATCTAATCAACTTAGTCAATATCTAGGCAATCAATCAAATCAATCTATAACAGTTAATTCAATATCTAGGCAATCAATCAAATCTGTCTGTTCAAATAGTTTGTTAACTAATAGAGCATATATATCCAACACAAGTGAAAATGGAGGGGGATATCATCAATATACTTAATAGCTAATAAGTAATAAAATGGAGGAAGGGAACAAGGTAGCAAAATGAATAAACTTAGAGGAAAAGGAAGAGGTATTAATATCAATTATTATATATATTTCAATACTTAGTCAATACTTAATCTAGCTTAGCCTAACTTATTCTAACTTAAGTTTAATATGTAATACTTAATACTTTAATACTTAATACTTAATCAATACTTAATATATAATTAATTAATTAATAGTTAAATAGTTAATAGTTAGATAAGTCGATCCTTGATTCTTTGTACAGTATTATATATAAACAGTTTTCTAGGAGTGGAAATCCAAATAATATAAATATAATATAAATTCAATGAGACATCACATCAGTTCATTAATTGATTAATTAATTAATTCATTAGTTATTTAGAAATAGTGTTGATTAATAATGGTAATAGCTTTTGGTTTCATCTATTTGTTTTCCAGTCCAGTTTGTAACCTTTATCTTCTTATCCAATCTTGTATGTTATTTCCCAAGTTCAGTCAAATTACTAAATTTCCAGTTGATGTTTCTTAATTCCAATATTTATTTTAGCCCAAATTAGTTCAGAATGGATAAGTCTAGTAGTCCCGCAGTTATTGTTCAAAGTTTAGAGGTTGTAGCTTAGAGTCTAATAAGTTTATATAAATTCCTAAGTTCCTATGAGAAAGATTGCTATAGTAGTAGTGGAGCCAGTCCAACCAAGTTGAAACCTGTTGAATCAAAATCAAAGTGGTAATCCTATCTCTTTAAAGCTCTATATTTCTTCTTCTTGTATCTTTCGAGAGTTCAAGCCACTGGGTAGACAAAAGGCAGAGTGCAAGCCCAGTATACAGATTGAGGAAGTGTGGATCTCCGAGACGTTGCTTATAGCCTGGCTGTTCCTGCCTCTGTAGATCTGTGTTCCCGGAAAGGAAAATGCTTAGTCACGTATATGTAACATCCACTTCGGGTACTCACACACGGAGATTTTAGGGTTCCCAGATTTCGCTGCTCCTACGTCACCCGATACTTCAATAGATCCAATTTATATTCCTCAATACTGTTTACACCGCTTTAATTACTTTCTTTAATATCGCGTCTTCCCCCCGATTTCGTCAGCCTCCAATCCTCCGATCCACCTCCGTTCCGTCTCTCGATCCAGCTCTCAACCCGGTTCTTTTGTCACCACGCACCAAACCTCCTGTCACCACACACTTTATTTTAAATCTCCTGTCGCTCAAACTTTCCAATCGCCGCTTGCTTCACTTTGAGCTCTTCTGTCTTTCTCTTTCCCACAGTTATTTCAATCATGTAAGAAGCCACCGAATTAAAAAAGGTAGTTTAGTGTAGATACTGAGGCTCACCGATCTCTTTTCACTTCCTCCTCGATGTTTACGGGGCGGCCATGTCTCCGGGCCAGCAAACGCTGGCTTCTTTTTTGCCCGGTCCCGGCAGTTCAAAGGCTTGTTCCGATGTGAGTTTGCGATTCTCACACCGGGAACAGCATAACCACCTCTTACGACACCCTTCCCTCCAGGTTGGGCATCTGATATTATACTTAAAAGGCAAAAAAAGTCGTGCTGGGAGAGCAGCGGTTCACTCACCAGCTCCGCATCAACCAAGCCCCGCCCCTGCAATTTTTTCTTGTTCGATTACCCGTATATACTTGAGTATAAGTCGACCCGATTATAAGCCGAGACACCTACTTTTACCTCAAAAACTGAGAAAATTTATTGACTTGAGTATAAGTCGAGGGTTGAAAATGCATGCCTACTGGTAACTTATAAAAATGGAAACCAATAAAATTACATCAATTGAGGCATCAGTAGATTAAATGTTTTAGAATATTTATTTCAAAGAAAACCAGTAAACTAGTATTTACCTCAATTCCCCGCTGCTCCCACTGGTTTGGGTAAGGGTTAGGGTACTTGGCCTTTCTTTGCCTCAAAGAGATACAATTTCCCTCTCTATTTACTATTACTGAACATCCAAAATATACTATTTAATTCTATGTATATGTGCCATATGTGTACATACATATTACACACAGGCATGTCACACTGGATATTGCCAGCCACAGAGACATTCAGTAATTAAAGAGTTAACATGTGTACCTTGTCATTAATCACTCCCATATTTCACGTCATATCCCACATATCACTTCCGCCCACATGAGATTGTATTTCTGCTTTTGTTCCGTTCCTCTCCAGACGCCATTATGTAAGCTGCTTATATTATTTTGTCTCTCAAGACATTGTTTGTTTCCTTTTTATAAATAAAGAAATGCTTGTTTTTACTACCACTGCTTGGATCTCTTAAATCCATCACCTCTACAGTTAATTAAAGTTCAAACGGGCTTTGTTATCCGTGACATGGTAGCAGAGGATGGTTCTGCCTTAATTAATTAAAACTTGATATGCCTGTGAAGAAATGCAGATACCCCCCTTTGCAACTCCCATTATCAGAAGCAAGCATGCCAATCCCGGCAGAAGAAATTCCTAACCCCACCGGGGAAATCGCTACTGAAAGAATTTCACCCCTCACCCAGATCACTGAAGAAACTGGTGAGTCACACCCCCTCATGGGGAATTTAATTACTTTAACAGAACAAATTATGTTATCAGAACAGGCTCAGTCAGAAAGTTCAGAGTTGCAGAAAGAAGCAATAATTTACAGTGAACCAGATGTTTTCAAAACGCTCTGAATCTACTATACAGCAAAGCCAACTTTTGTTAGAAAATATTGATATGCCGACAGCGAACACTCTTGCCAAAGATCTACAGAGAGACATCCAAATAACTCAAGACTATCTCTCACATTTTAATGTAATCAGAAAATCAACTCCTCTTACAAAGAGTGAAAATGATTTAATAGATTTCTATTGCACTCAGATAACTAAGAAAGAAGAGAAACTAAGTGAATTAAGAAATATGCAATTGATGTTTTGTCAAGGGGAAATGCACAAGTTATTAGAAGCAAGAAAGATGGAGTCTGTGGGGGGGGCAAATTGACGTCATACATACCTTGCCATCCAAAGAACTTGGTGCAGCGCCACCCAGTGGCCAAACTGAGAATTTATTAAAACCAATTTCTTCATTTTCACCAATTTCCACATTTTCAAGGCAAATGATAAAAGATGATCCTGCACCGCCACCTGGTGGCCAAATTAAGCAACTGCACCAAAATGTCCTTTCAATGCCAGAAGGCTCAGGAATGTTACCCAGTGACCGTTTTAAGCAATTTAGGTCACCAGAAAATTTATATGGACAGAAAAATGTTAATTTGCGTCAGAAAGATTTCTTTTTAGATTATCAAATGAATCAAGGAGCTTCAGCAGGACAATTCTACTCTGCAGACAAACGAAGGTTTGTACCTCAACAGACATTTTTGCAGCAAGTACCCCAACAAAGTCAAGAGGCACAATTTTCACAGGTACAACCACCACAAGTTTCTGCTACGCCCATGCAATTGCCACAATCAGTTCAACCAGTGCAATTGCCGCAGATTCCACTTCAGCCGGCACAACCATTATTGGCACCACGTCCTCAACTACAACAACCGATGCCAGCTGCAATTCAAAGGCAATTCTCTACCTTGTCACCATTGCAAGGTGAGTCTCAATTAAAGAACAGTGGGCGAAATTATAAGATGTGGTTACACCAGATCAGACTGATATTAGCTGCAGAAGGGGTTGACAACATGACATTCAACCCACCAAATAGACTCTGGACAGAAGAAGAGAGAGCTTTAGATAGAAGAGCGACTATATTGATTCTCATGTCTCTCGATACAGATTTATCAGTTAGATTTTCACTTGATAATACTGCAAATGCCGTGATCACTGCCTTAGATGAACTGTACCGTCCTATTTCAGCCGAGGGGACATGTTTATTGTTTACTGACTTTTTCAATGTGAAACTAAAACCTGGAGTGAAAATTGCTCCACGCTTGTCAAAACTCTTGGCGATGCAAAAATAATTGGCAGAAAGAGGATACAACATTGATCACCTACAAATGACCACGGCAATCATCTTGTCGCTAAATGAGGACTGGAAAGAGGCTATTACAAAGTGCCATAGTATACCTCTACCTCAACATACCACATCCAGAGTTTGCCAAATCTTAACTGAAGAAGAAGTCATTATGGAACGCAAGCTTAAATCCAGAATAGCTCCAGCGAGTCGTGGTTACCAACAAAGAAGTAACCAATCCAGAAGAACAGATTTTCAATGCTCTCAATCTGCTGATTCTCAACGCTCTCAATATCCTGCCCAGCCCAGAGGAACAGGTCCCAGAGGCGGCAGACGCAGGGGTTCTAGTAACTATAGATCAGCTCAACGAGGTTCCGGAAGCGAATCACATACTACAATCAATACTTTAATTCTAAACAATGTTCCTGATTCAAATTATGAGTACGACACGAGATATTTATGGACTTTAGATAGCGGAGCTGCTTTTCACATTACTCACCAAAGAGAACTTTTTACTGAATTACATGAAACTGATATAAAGGAGTTGTACTCAGTCTCGAATCACATATGCAGAGTCGAAGGAGAAGGAACTGTCTACATAGAAGAATTGGATCAGATGATTCCATGTGTTCTCTACATTCCAAATGCTACAAGCAACTTACTTAGTCTTTATCACCTGAACAAAGACTTGGGCTACAAAGCTATGCTCCTGAATAACGAGATCTACATTATTAAAAATGGAACTGTTGTCGCACATGCTATTCCGATTGGTGGTGACTCAGATCACAAAGCTGTCATTTCCAATTCAGCTAAATTTGAGGAAGATACAAATTGGTCCAGAATACATAGTAATGATACTTCAGTTTATTTTCCTAGAAATGATGTTCAAGGTACAGCTCAACCTGACTCTCAGATAGCTGTCCCAGATGTTCCTGATGATGTGCAGTCTTCACCAGTCTCAGATGATGTTCCTAGCAATGTAATTGGAGACGGAGATGACCATGATGATGAATGGACCACGGTTCTAAGACGTTCCAAGAGAACCACAAAAGGAATTCCTCCAGTGAGATATCAAGCACAAGTATCTCAAAAATCTTTTCCTGTTCTTTGTAACAATGTTACACTTCCTCCTGAGAATTTTTACCAAATAAGACATTTACCCGAGTCAGAACAAGAAAAATGGTATGATGCCATGCAAGCTGAACTGGACAGTTTAAAGAAACTTAAGGTGTTCAAACACGTTGAACCTCCAAGGAACAAGAAGATTATTGGCACACGATGGGTCTACAGAATTAAGCAAAAACCAAACGGTGAGAAAATATACAAAGCAAGATTAGTAGCAGAGGGCTACTCTCAAATTTTTCCAGAAGATTACACCGATACTTATTCATTTACTGTCAGAAATGAAAGTGTCAAGATCGCCTTAACAACAGCCGTTGCCCTGAATTTAGAAGTTTTCCAGTTCGATGTCGAAACTGCTTATCTGAATGCTAATCTAGATGAGGAAATCTACATGAAAGGCGTGCCCGGATTCCAGGACCAGGAAGGAGATGTCTGGTACCTGCAAAAGAGTCTGTACGGATTGAAACAATCTGGTTTAATGTGGCATAGATGTCTCATTGACAAGCTAAATTCAATGGGCTTTATTAAGTCCGACTGATGAATGCGTGTTTACAAAAGGGCAAGGTAATGTTTATGAAATTGTTCTTGTTTATGTTGATGATATTGTTTACATTGGTCCAAATCAATATATGAGTGAAATTTTTGCAAAAGGTTTAGAAAGACACTTTACACTGAAAAGCTTAGGACACATTCATGATTACTTAGGAGTTCAGATTGAGAAAACTCAGAAGGGGTTTAGCCTCTCACAAGAGAACAAAATTGATCAACTTTTGCAACATTGCAACATGACTGACGCACATCCATGTCGCTCTCCAATGCAGACAGACATTTACAAGTTGACATACCAAGATAGTCCTCTGTTTAAGGACCAAACACTTTACCGTTCAGTCATTGGGTCACTGTTATACATTAGCAGTTGGACAAGACTCGACATTTCACTTAGTGTCAATTTGTTGTCACGACAAGTAGGCAACGCAACTACATTTCACTGGACATGCATAAAGCGATTGCTCAGATACATGAAGTACACGAAAAACACGAAGTTGTTCTTAGAACCAGAACACAACAAGTATCCTGAATTGACTTGTTATGCAGATTCTGATTGGGCAAGTGATATTGAAACACGACAAAGTACTTCTGGTTTTATAATGTTTTTGAATGGTTGTCCAATTTATTGGAAAGTTAGAAAGGGAGAAATGTATTTCTTGTTCTTCCACTGAGTCAGAATATGCTTGTGTCTCTGACTGTTGTAATGCTTTAACCAATGTTTCTGCTCTCGTTAATAGTATCTGGGCTGATCCCATGAAACCAATAGTTATTATGGAGGACAATATTTCAGTTACATTCATAGCTGAAGCTGAATATGTGGGAGCTTGTTCACAGCACATCGACATAAGATATAAGAATGCAAGAAAATATGTACAACCAGGATTCATGAAACTACATTATGTGCTCACAACTGAACAGATCGCTGACGTGCTGAATAAACCACTGCCAGCTGACCAACACGAATACCTCTCCAAGAAAATGTGCCTTATGTGAACCAATGTCCCTGATGACTGCCAAAGAAGGGGTGTCAGGCTGGATATTGCCAGCCACAGAGACATTCAGTAATTAAAGAGTTAACATGTGTGCCTTGTCATTAATCACTCCCATATTTCACGTCATATCCCACATATCACTTCCGCTCACATGAGATTGTAGTTCTGCTTTTGTTCCGTTCCCCTCCAGACGCCATTATGTAAGCTGCTTATATTATTTTGTCTCTCAAGACATTGTTTGTTTCCTTTTTATAAATAAAGAAATGCTTGTTTTTACTACCACTGCTTGGATCTCTTAAATCCATCACCTCTACGGTTAATTAAAGTTCAAACGGGCTTTGTTATCCGTGACAAGGCACACAGGCACACAAAAATATACCATACATTATCTACTATATAATCTGTATGTGTATATACACACAGAGAGATCTGTGTATGTGTATATACACACAACTCTTGTAAAATTATACACATTCAACTTCACTTACTGTGATAGGAAAAACAAACCCAGAGTCCACGTTCTGCCACACATTTAACCATAACTAGAACATTACACATGCCTTCAGATGTACCGGTACTTCCCTAACTTGCATATCACTGTTAGAGCTAGGAAATGTCATGGATAGAGTAAAATGTAGTGATTCACACTTAACAACACTTTTGCTTAACAACCAAAATTTTGGGCTCAATTGTGGTCTTTCTTTCTTTCTTTCTTTCCTTCCTTCCTTCCTTCCTTCCTTCCTTCCTTCCTTCCTTCCTTCCTTCCCTCTCTCCCTCCCTCCTTTCTTTTCCTTTCCTTTCCTTTCCTGTCTGCCTGTCTTTCTTTCTTTTCTGTCTGTCTTCCTTCTTCCTTCCTAGCAACTTTCTATCTCCCCCGTCCCCGGGTAAATTACACAGTCAATACTGTACTGGTTTTTATTTAAGGTTACAAAGCAAATGAAGAATCATTTTGAGTATTCTCTAAATTTCTTCAGTGGGATCCATAGCTTATCTGTCAAAAGGTTTTTCACCTGGCAGGAGCCTTGGTGCGGGGCAGGCAGAATGTGAAGTCCCGGCAGATGGGTGGCTGGCGAGGACCACGCACTCCCATTTGCCCCTTGAAATGGTTCAAATTCTTTGTTATGTGGTCAAAAACAGGAAATTTATTTTTATTTTATTTTTATTTATTTTGTCCAATACACAATAATACACAATGAAGGTAATAGAGGACACCTTCGAGGAAATAGAATTAGAGAAAGAATAGAAGAGAGAGTATAGGATAAAATAACCAATGAGAGAATAGAAGAAAGATATAGGGATAGAAGACAAGATATATGGGATATAGGAGAGACAATAGGACAGGGGTCGGAAGATTCCTCTTAGGAATCTGGAGAGGTCAATCATGGACAGTCTAAGGGTAAAATGTTGGGGGTTAGGGGATGATACTACGGAGTCCGGTAATGAGTTCCACGTTTCAACAACTCTATTACTAAAGTCATATTTTTTACAGTCAAGTTTGGAGCGGTTAATATTGAGCTTGAATCTGTTATGCGTTCTTGTGTTGTTGTGGTTGAAGCTGAAGTAGTCATTGACAGGCAGGACATTGCAGCATATAATCTTGTGGGCAATACTTAGATCATGTTTAAGGTGTCTTAGTTCTAAGCTTTCTAGGCCCAGGATTGTAAATCTAGTTTCATACAATCACTACAATATTAAGTGACAATGGTAGTGAATTCACAAATAGAAATTTTGAAAATTATTTAATGTCACAAGGAATAAGTCACAGACGCACTCCAATATATACTCCAGAAGAAGGGGGAATTGTTGAAAGGAAACATCAGACATTGTGTGCTGGAGTCAGAGAGATACTTTCAGATGCCAAATTAGAAAGGAAATTTTGGGCTGAAAGGCTCAGGTGTGCAAATTACATATAAAATAGAATTTATCCCTCCTATCTTAGAAAGTCTCCATATGAAGTCCTATATGGAAGAAAGCCAAATCTGAGCTAAACTAGAGTGTTTGGATGTATAGCATATGTTCATGTTCAAAAGCAGATCAGAGGAAAATTAGATTAAAGGGGCAAGAAAGGAATTTTCATAGGATATGATGAGAATAGCCATGCATACAGAATTTATATAGAAGAAGAAGACAGAGTAGTAGTGTCTAGGAGTATAATATTTGAAGAAGATATAGGGAGAGACCATGTGTAGTTGAGAAATAAAAATAATGAGAAAGAAAATAAAGTTAGAAAAAAAATCAGTAAGGTAAAGAAAACACAGTAAGTAGCTGAAGTTAAAAAGGAGAATAAGGCTAGAGTAATGTTAGTAAAAGAACCACAAAATTGGGAAGAAGTAAACAAAATGCCAAATGAAGAGGAAAGAAGATGGAAAAAGGCAGCCTCAGAAGAAATTGATTCACTGAAGAGAAATGGAACTTGGAAATTGGAAAGAAGCCAATTGGTTGTAAATTGGTGTTTAATGCCAAATATAATGGACAAAGCAACATAATAAGGTATAATGCTAGCTGATATATTTACAAAGCTATTAACAAATGAAAGACAAAGAAACTTGATTGATTTACTAACTAACAGTAAAAACATGCAAATAAATAATGTTTTTTCCATACAAATGAAATAAATGAATTTATATTGTTTTAGTTTGAAATAAAAACAAATGTAATTTTTTTCAGCAGGGGTATGTTAACATATAGCATGGAAAAAGGGGATGGAATGTTGAGAGAGAGCTAATTTGCATACTGGCATGTAGTCAGTTGTGGCAGTTGGAAGATAGAATTCTTGGGATTCATATGCTGACTGTTGATGAATCTGCATCATAGAGAGCAGATGTATAGAAAGATGTACCGTAGTTATACTGTCAAGTTGTTTATTTGTGTAAATATGAAACCAGTTCAATGAGAAAAGAAGAAATAAAAGTATAAGATTTATATTGGAGTCATTGTATCTGTACCCCAATATACATAGTATCACGGTTCTGCTATGAAGTGAAGAACATCACTTGAAAAACATAAATAACATAGAAATCCAACACATTTCCCCCAATATTTGGTTATTATTGTACTGCCTTGTAAAAGAATCTTGGGTGGAGACTTTGAATGAGCATGACTAAAAAAGAGCATGAATCAATATTTAATGCTGGTGGGGAACAGTTATGCTGTTCTTGTTTCCTATGAGAAAATGATAAGCTTCCCCTCTCCCATTTACTTTACTAGGCCTTGAGTATTTCTCAGCTCTGTTCAGTTAGAATGTTTTACTTTCAGATAAGGATAATTAAACATCATTTCTGCTGATCAGGAACATAGTTCCCTCTAAGCTGAGCAGTGAGCAATCGCTCACTTAAAAATCATCATCAACTCAGAGTTTTCCAAACCTGCCCAGAAGCCGAGAGGGAAAGAGTGAGAGGGAAGGAGAGAGAGAGGAAGAGAGGAAGAGAGAGAAACAGATAGAAAAAAGAGAGGAAGGAAAAGAGAAAGAAAAAGAATGGGAGTAAGGAAGAGAGAAAGAAAATCAAAATCTAGTTTGAAACTAGCTCAACTATTTAAGTGGCATTTTGATATTGATAGAGTTGCCCTATTATGAGCTCACTGTTATAGACACACAGTACAGTATTTTATTTTGAAATTCTCTGAGGCAAAACAGGGGGTTGTTTGTTTGTGTTTGTTTGTTTATTTATTTATTATTTCTGTGCCGCCCAGTCCTGAAGGGACTGCCGCTCAGACACTATACTTTTCCGCCCACCCCCCAAAAAATTAGAGGGAACACTGATCAGGAACATCTAAGTTTGCTTCAGTTAATCCTTTTCATTAATCCATAAATGGTTAGTTGATTCTCATTTCTTGTGGAATACTCAACCATCCAGGTTGTGCTTCTGATGTCTAATTCATCTAAACACAGCTAAATAACATGACAAGGCTGGTCCTGGTAAATACCTGCCACTAAATAAATTACTAAATGACCAAGGATTTCAGCAAAGCTATGTTAATGAATATATGTGCTGGATGGAAAGCCATTATATCTAACCAATTTGGGGGTGGAGATGTCTAAAATATGTACTTTAAACCAAGTCAAATCTAGTTAGTACTGGAGTGAAGGATCACTAAGAAGTTAAAAACAAACACTCACAAACAGCCTAGGCACACTATTTCAATACTACTGCCCAGAAAACTCCATATAGTTATCAAGAGATGAGCTCGGTTTTGGGGGGAAAAAATCAGATAAATCTTTATTATGGCTTGGAAAAGAAACTTTAGCTTTTAATGAGTCGTAGTTTAATTGGAAACATTTTCCCATTGCTTCAGCTTTTGAGTCTCTTTTGGGTTGTGTTTCTTTTCTCCCTGCTTCTTTTTGCCGTATAACAGTGATGGCGAACCTATGGCACGGATGCCAAAGGTGGGACCCAGAGCCATATCTTCTGGCATGCAAGCCATTGCCCTAGCTCAGCTCCAACATGCATCTGTGTGCCAGCCAGTTGATTTTCGGCTAGCACAGGGGCTCTGGGAAGCCTTTGGAGCCTAGGGAGGGGGAAACACAAGCCTACTTGGCCCACTAGAAGTTCAGAAACACGCCGTTTAAAACCTCCAGAAGGCCTCCAGGGGGGCAGGAGAAGCTGTTTTTGCCCTCCACAGGCATTGAATTATGGGTGTGGGCACTCACGCAGGCATGACAGCATGTGCATCTGTTCTTTTGGCACCCGAGGAAAAAAAGGTTCGCCAACACTGCCCTACAATAAGCTGTTTAAAAAGCAGAACTTTGAGAGAAAAAGTGGAAAAAAGCATTCTTCACTAAGTTTTATATACTCCAATCTGAATGGAATAACAAAGATTGCCTTTTAAACTTTTATATTGAAATACTTAGGGCTATTTAGTTAAAATAGAAGTATGAAAATCCAAAGTATGATTCTCTCAGGATTCAACTATGATATTGTCCAGCTCCTTTGAAAGCCATGATACCAATTGTTAGTTCCTCAGTTCTTTGCTTACATATCTTAAAGAAGCATTACTTTCCTCTTTTCAAAATATTATACTGTACTCCACTAATATAAAATAGGGAAAATGCAATTCATTAGAGAAAATAAGATATTTACTTTTTTCCAAAATTTTCCAGATTCCAAAATATTCCCCAGATTTCTAGAATACAGTGTTCAGATAAAAAGCAATAATAGATTGAAAGCAACAGCAACAGTTTAGAGAGTTAGATATACAGTGATCCCTCGATTTTCGCGGGTTCAAACTTCGCGAAACGCTATACCACGGTTTTTCAAAAAATATTAATTAAAAAATACTCCACGGTTTTTTTTCTATACCACGGTTTTTCCCACCCGATGACGTCATACGTCATCACCAAGAGTCACTTCTCTCTCTCTTTCTCTTTCTTTCCTGTCATTCTCTGCTTCAATCATTTTCTCATTTCTCTTTTTTCTCTCTTTTTCTATCATTTTTTTCTCTCTCTACCTTCCACTCTCCCCCCTCTTGCTCTTTCTCTCTTTCTCCCTCTCCCTCTCTGTGAGAACGCCTGCCCCCACCTCTCCTGCAGCCCCCTCGCTGATAGCTGGGACGAAAGTGCTCTCAGCTAAGGGACTGTGAGAGGGGCGAGGCAGGCATTCTCAAAGCGCTCAGAGCGGCTACCGGACGAATGAGGAGGATGAGAAGCCGTAGCCGCCAGCGCTGCTGCAGGAGGACCCGTGTCCGAAGAAAGCCGGTGAGAGGGGTGGATCGGGCGGGCGGGCGGTAGCAGCGAGGGGGCCGGAGGCGCTGGGGGGGGCAGGGGCAGCCGACATTCAAAGCAATCTTTGCCAGCCTCCGCACTTTCGTCGCTCCCTGCCATAATTTCAAGCCCGTCTCCTTGCGCTGCCTTGAAAAAGGGTGCGTGGGGGTAGTTTTTGGCTGTCCATAGCCAAAAATGGTGTTTTTACTTCTGCACCGCTACTTCGCGGAAAATCGACTTTCGCGGGAGGTCTTGGAACGTAACCCCCGCGAAAATCGAGGGAACACTGTATAGATGTCAAGACAAATATATTTTTTGTTTGTTTTTTGTCATTACAGAAAAAGTTTAATCATCCAGAAGATTTTGTCTATACTGCCTATCACCCAAAATTGTTGGTCCTGTAATGGGGTTGATGGGAGATAGAATCCAATAACACCAGCTAATTCTTTACTTTCAAGGCTTTGCCTTTAATGGCCAAGTCCATTTTACCTGAAGTGGCAGAAGTCCGAGAGGGGAAAGAGAACTAAACCTGGTTTCTTACAAAGTCCTAGTTTAATCAGGAATATTTTCTCATTGCTTCAGCTTTTGAGTCTCCTTTGGGTTATTTCTTTTCTTCCTTATTTGCCCAATGATAAGCTGTTTAAAAAGCAGAACTTTGAAAGCAAAAGTGGAAAAAAGCATTTTTTGCTAAGTTTTATATACAGTGATCCTTCGATTAGCATGGTCTCGATTAGCGCGAAACGCTGCAACGCGGTTTTTCAAAAAATATTAATTAAAAAATAATTAATAATAAAATAATCAAAATAATAATCAGTCTTCTATGTTTCTATGTTTCTATGTTTCTATAAGTCCGCGCTAGTTCTCTCTCTCTTTCTCTCCCTGTTGCCGGCGTGGTATATGAGAGAGAAAGAGAGAGGCAGAGGTCGGGCGCATTACCGGGAGGTGGAGGCGGCGTGGGGACGCTGGGTGCCGGGGACACCGAGGAGGGGGTGGACGTGGCCTCTCAGCTGCAGAGCCGAACAAGGGCGGAGGCAACGGCGGAGTCCGGCGCTGGGGCCATGCGGGGCCACTCATCCAGGGCGGCGTGGACTGGCAAGTCGCCCTCCTTTCTCTTTCTTTCTCTCTCTTATACCACACCGGTAACAGGGAGAGAAAGAGAGAGAGCGGAGGGCACCTTGCCGGTCCACGCCCCCCTAGATGAGCGGCTCCGCATGGCCCCAGCGCCGCCCAGGCAAAGGGGAAACCCCAAGATCGCTTGCCGCTTGCCGTATTGCAGCGAAGGAGGCGAAGCAAGGCTCCAAGCTGCAATACGGCAAGCGGCAAGCGATCTTGGGGTTTCCCCTTTGCCTGGGCGGCGGGAAGACCAAGGGAAGGTTCCTTCAGCCGCCCAACACCTGATCCGCTCCGCAGCGCGGCAGCAGCGAGGAGCCGAAGATGGGGTTTCCCCTTTGCCTTTACCCCATCTTCGGCTCCTCGCTGCTTCCGCGCTGCGGAGCAGATCAGCTGTTGGGCGGCTGAAGGAACCTTCCCTTGGTCTTCCCCGCCGCCCACACGCAAACTCCACCATCTGCGCATGTGCGGCCATGAAAAAAATGGCGCGCATGCGTAGATGGTGTTTTTTACTTCCGCACCACTATAACGCGGAAATCGATTAGCGCGGGAGGTCTTGGAACGTAACCCCCGCGCTAATCGAGAGATCACTGTACTCCAATCTGAATAGAATATTAAAGAATGCCTTTTAAACTTTTACATTGAAATTTTAGGGCTGTTTAGTTGAAATAGAAGAAGTATGAAAATCCAGAATGTGATTCTCTGTGGGTAATGTTTTACCCACAGAGGAAATGGAATTCTAGTCACATTTTCCTTGTTTCCTTAAATAAAGAGCCTTTGAAGTTTTCAGCCTTCAAAATGCTTCACTTCTGCAAATCCTAGTTATTCCATGTTACAATGCCACTAGTACTGTAAGATAAATTTGACAATTCCCATTATGTCTGGCTCATTGGGTGAGCAAATCTGAAGGGGGCCTTGCGGGATTGTAAAAGCAACTGTCACACCTGTTCTTGTTGCTAGTGTGATCCAGCTGGCTCAGTGTGGCTCTTGGGAATGATACCTCTCTCCCTATATAGCACATACAGTACTACAACAGCATCTTTTTTCCAGTGCACATATTGCTTGGTTAACTGAATCAGCATTTCTGTTGGAACTTATAAATCTGGCAAGGATAAGTATGAAATGTTTGTTTTTGTAGTAACTATAGTCCATCTCTTAATTTTCTTTCCTTTTTTCCTTCTACATTATATGGCCTTAATGACTCAGAAAGAGGGCTAATGACCAGCTGACTGCAAGGAATATAAATTCTTCCATTCTCCACCATTCAGTCAGAACTGAAGAAGCTTCTTGGATGAGAAATTAAACATCTTCAAGAAAAAACAAAGAAAGTCCAATTGCCTTTTGAAAAAGCACCTTTGGTACAACCATGGCCTGGATGACTGAGAATATCTATAGACAACCTATTCCTTTATTACTTAATGTTTCTGCCCTTTTCTATGGGAAACTAAATCTGAATTTGGTTCATTAAAAAACAAACAAACAAATCTTGAGCAAACAAGCTCATTGTGCAATTCACCATTACACTGCTTCAATTCAATTGTTAGACCTGAACCATACTAGATAATATTAATTTTTGAAAGAGTAGGTTAGAATTCTCTTAGAACCATTTAGGGCAGTGGTTCCCAACCTTTTTTTTTCGCCATGCCCCACCTAAGCATCTCTAAAATCCTGTTGCCCCCCCCCCCCCCATGACATATAATTAAACAAGATTTCAATTGCCCCCATTCACATTGGGAACCACTGATTTAGGGTCATCCACTCTGCAACTGTAAAGTGCTTCTCTCCCATCCTTGAGAGAGAAGGAAAGTTTGATGGCATAAAAATCCCTGTTCCGTAGCCTACTTTTATTCTGTTTCAGCAACAAGACTAGTAGTGCTTACCCAACTAGGTAACTGTCAGGCCAAAAGCCATCATGTGGAGTTAGAGGCTTTGGCCTGCCACAGTAACATAGCATAAGGGAATTGGGAGGGGTAGAAGAGGGAGAGAAGTTGATAGCTAAAACAAATTCCTTTTTCAAAGTCCAAGGTCATGTTTTGTTCTGTGTCAACTATACAAAAGAGGAAGTCGGTGAATCCCTGCACCGGACTGGTTCACATGATTGCATTTGTAGGTGTGGGGATGTGGGATGAACCTTAACCTGGGTGGAATACTGGAGAGAAATTAGTATCGGCATGGCCGAAACGTAATCCAACAGGACTCTGCTAATAAATCGAACCTCTTGTGTGAGAATTGGAGTGGATTCTGATTTATTTTTCAGATGTTATTTGGGGCGTTGACAGTAACATCATCAGTGTGAGTGCATGTAAGGTTTGTTCCAGTGATGGGCAGCAGCCAGAATGGCCGGAACTACCATTCTGTCAGTGGAAACAGAGCTCATAGACTCGCTCTGTTGCCGCTGGGCATGCATGCGCAGTGCACATGCAACCGGAGCAATTCCCATTAAAATTTACCAGTTTTTTTGCTGCCAGAAGGATGACTGCGCACAAGATTTCGGCTGTTGCACACGCGCAGCAGCCAGAATCGCACTGCGGCACCTAGAGTGGCAGCTGGCAAAAGTGGCCTACCCATGCTCCAGCTTGTTCTCTCGTGCTGCAGGAGAGAGATGCCTGCGGCGCAGGAGAGCACAGAGCAGGCTGTGTGGCAGAGCTCAGGGCCATTCAGCCTGCATGCTCTTGGCACTCCTTCAGGAGGTCACTGTAGCAAGGTAAGGGCTGGGCAGGCTGCTTGCAGAGTGGCATGGTGGGCAGTGCATGGGTAGCGGGGGGCTTCTAGCTGGAACACTATATTGGGATCAGCACCGCGGCTCGTGAGTACTTTGCTTCTGCACCTGCGGAGGTAGCAAAATTGTGCACAGAGCTGAAGGTGTGCCCATGTTTCAGCATATGCGGAAGCAAAAAAACCTCACCAAAACACGGGTGCACCTGGGGGTCTGTGTGCGATTTTGCTACCTCCAGGCTTACATAAACCAGAAAGCCTGCCATCACTCTTGGTGGCTTTTTGCTGTCCTCTACCATCTGCACCCCATGAAGTCGCAGCCATAGGCTTACTTACCTTTAGGCAGCTGCAGGAGGAGGCAGCAGTAATGCTGTTAAGCCAGGAAGTCAGGAAGTGATAACATGAATCTTAATTGAAAATATTCATTCCTCTAGCCCAGTATTTCTCAATTATTTTCTGTTAGATCCCCTCCAGGAAGAAGTAAACATTTCACGCCCCCCAACTCTCCGCTGGGATGATTGTTTGCAATATTCAGCATGTTTTTGCTGAAAAACTCAAGTGGCTTATTGGCATGATTGTTATGTCCCAGGATATTCCCATTGGTTGAATCTCCAGTGGAAGATTCAAACCTAGGGATTGGATATCACCTGCATATATAGGCTCATCTGGAGCCATCCATCATCTCTCTCTTTTTCCTGGTTGTTGTTGTTATTATCATTATCATTATCATTATCATTATGTCAATACAACACAGCAAACGAGATCACTATGCTGGATTTCCTATTTCATCACCAGTCGGACGCTTCCCAACCACCTAGGACTGTGTGATGTAGTGGAGAATTATGTTTCCCGATCCCAGTAAAGCGGCCTTTTGCAATTGACAGATGGAGATTTTGTCAAATCTCCGCTGAGATCCTTTGACATTGCGCCCAGCATGCCAAGTGCCACTGGGACCACTTTCACTGGCTTATGCCAGAGTCATTGCAGCTCGATTTTTAGATCTTCATATTTCACTAATTTCTCTAGCTGCTTCTCCTCAATTCTGCTGTCTCCTGGGATTGCGATGTCGATGATCCATACTTTCTTTTTCTCCACAATCATGATGTCTGGTGTGTTATGCTTCAGAGTTCAGTCAGTCCGAAGTCAGAAGTCCCACAGTAGTTTTGCTTGTTCATTTTCGACCACTTTTTCGGGCTTATGATCCCACCAGTTCTTTGCCACTGGTGAATGGTAGTTCCGGCACAAGTTCCAGTGGATCATCTGTGCCACAGCATCGTGTCTATGCTTGTAGTCAGTCTGCGCGATCTTGCAGCAGCTGAGTATGTGATCGATTGTTTCATCTGTTTCTTTACAGAGTCTGCACTTTGGATCGTCTGTTGATTTTTCTATTCTGGCTTTGACAGCATTTGTTCTAATGGCCTGTTCCACTTGTAAGCCATGACCAAGTCTTTTCTTTATCCACTTTGCCTTCAATCTTCTCCTAGAACTGGCCATGCAATGCTTTGTTCTGCCAACTGTCCATACGACATTGAGTTACAGTTTTTCTGAACTGGTCCTTAGTTTGCTTCACCTTGAGAAGCTTCCTATTGTTGACCTCCATCAATGCTGACTCTTTGCTCTCCTTCACATAGTCAGCTAATGCATGCTTCTCTTCGTCCACTGTCTGCTTCATTTGCAAAAGTCCTCTGCTGCCTATTTTCCTTGGTAAATACAGCCTGTCAACGTCGCTGTGGGGGTGTAGTGCATGATGGATCGTCATTAATTTTCTGGTTTTCCTGTCCATGTTGTCCAGTCTGCTTGAGTCCAGTTCACTATGCCAGCTGTGTATCTAATGACAGGTATGGCCCAAGTATTTATAGCCTTGATAGTGTTGCCACCATTCAGTTTGCTCTTCAAAATTTTTCTGGTCCTCTGGATGTACTCTTTGCTGATCACAGTTTTCACATGACCATGCTTGATATTATCCAGTTGCAAGGTGCCCAAGTATCTGTAGGCTTCTGGCTGGTGGCACTTGATGGTTTGACCATTTGGCATTTCAATGCCCTCACTTTCAGTGATTTCCCCGTTTTCAGTGCCACTGTGGCACATTTATCCAGGCCAAACTCCATGCTGATGTCACTGCTGAAGATTTGCACAGTGTTGGTTAGTGACTGTATCTCAGTTTCTCATTTTCCGTACAACTTCAGGTCATCCATATACAGCAGGTGTGAAATTTTTGGTGAATTCCTAGCAGTTTGGTAGCCTAGGTTTGTATTCTGTAGGGTGAGTGACAGCGGGATTATAGCGATGATGAATAGCAATGGGGACAAAGAGTCCCCCTGGAAGATGCCCCTTCTGATGTTGATCAGTCCATAACTTTCATTCCCAACAAAAAGCTAAGTCTTCCAATATTTCATTGCCTTTTCTATGAATTTCCTGATGTTTTCATTGGCTCCAATGACTTCCAGGCATTTTATGATCCAGCTGTGTGGCAATGAGTCAAAGGCTTTCTTGTAGTCAATCCAGGTTATGTATAGGTTTGTTTTCCTGTTCTTACAGGTCTCCAAAATCATTTTATCAATTAGGAGCTGGTCTTTCGTACCTCTATTTCATCTTTTATTGCCCTTTTGCTCCACTGGCATGATGTCATTTTCTTCTAAGTAGTCCTGAATTCTGTCAGCTATGATACCTGTCAGCAGTTTGAGCATAGTTGGCAAACATGTTATTGGCCTGTAGTTTCCTGGTATGGCTCCTTTCACCGCGTCTTTCTGTATTAAATATGTTCTGCCAGTTGTAAGCCATTCATTGATATTTCCTGTCTGCAATATTTTGTTGAACAATTCAGCCATTTTTGCATGCAGGCTGATCACGTATTTCAGCCAAAAACCATGCACCTGATCAGTGCCAGGGGATGTCCAGTTCTTTACTTTCTTCACTCTTTTTGCAATCATTTCAGGTGTTATTTCCAGCTGCTGCATATTGCTCCTTGAGAATTTTTTCTTAAACTCCTTTATCCACCTAGCAGTTTAGTTATAGTCCTTTTTGACCTCCCAGAGAATAATAATAATAACAACAACAACTATTATCATCATCATCATCATTATTATCATTATTATTATTTATTAGACCTGTATGCCGCCCCTCTCTGAGGACCCGGAGCGGCTCACAACATGCAATACAAACATGAACAATTACCTTGTTCAAGTTGTTATTTTTCAATCAACTAACACTGGTTTTAGCTACAAAGAAGGGGGCATGAGGGAATCCTGGGAGGAGGGCGAGGTGTGCATGAGATGGTTGGTAGCTCTTGCCCTTCCCCCTGCAACTGCCAGTGCTTTTCTGGGGTGGCAGCGCTGCACACAAGGAATGCTGGGAGCCAGCTCAGGTGCATGGGACAGCATTTGTTGACTGGGTGACTACATGCCCCACACTCTGCTTCTTCTCTGGCTCGGATCATCAGACTAATCTTATGGCATTCTTTGATAAAGTGACAAAATTAGTGGACCAGAGGAATGCTGTCAATGTGGTTTACTTGAACTTCAGTAAGGTATTTGACAAAGTAGACCTGGCAGGCATGATGGTGTTCTGCCTGACTGGGCTCAGGCAATGCGTAACAGTCCAAGGAAAAGAAATCAAACACACACGTGCTCTGCTAATCAGCAAACTTGTATTAAATAAACAAAAAAACGGTTACTCAAAACAGTCCTTAGTGTCCGAAAACAATGATAGTGCAAGGCTTACTTCAGCCGCATACAAAAACACAGGAAAAAACAAACAAAGACAACCTGGAATGAGCAAAGACGTTTCAGGAGTCCTTTTGAATCTTTGGAGCAAACAGCAAGTCCCAGAGTTTTCACCTCTCACTTGTCTGAAAAAGCTGGGTTGAAAACTCCAACGGCACGAAACAGAAACTTCAGAGCAGGAAACACAAAATAACACAGATAAACAGCCACAGTTTGCTTTGGGCCTTTGCTCCCTTTTATCCCTTTAGCCCTTATTAAGGGAACCACATCCAGCCCTCAGTATAAGAACCACACCCAGCCCAGGTGCTACTATGATGACTTGTAATACTCCTTCAATCGATCCCTTCTTTGCATAGATCTTTGGCAATGCAGATCAATATATTGATCTGCAGAAGAACCCAGGGACGAAAGACTGTCTGAGGGACTGCATGCCAAATCCCCTGAGCTGTCTGCTGAATCCTGTGTACCAGTGGCCTCGTCCTCCTGGCTGTCTGCCACGTCTTCCTGGCTGTCTGCCACATCTTCCTGGCTGTCAGCCAGGCTTTTGCATTCACTTTGTGCTGCGTCTCTCCCATCTGTGAGAGCAACGGCTGGCCCAGGCCCAAACACAACAGATGGCAGGCATGATGGGGCCCATGCGGGGGCATCACAGTGGCTGCGGTTTTTCTTGCACCTCCATAATTTTTATCAAACAAATTCTTCATGTGGGGGGCATGTTGCATTATGGGTAATGGCACGTATGTGTGCAATAGTGCGTGAGTGCTGTCATTTTTGGCATATAACAACAAAAAGGTTCGCCATCACTGGCTCTCAAAAGCCTTGGGGTACTCCACTGCATGCATCCCTCCATGTAGATGCAGTTCCATTGAGCACTACATGTTGCGGTTGGTTAGCCAGTTTTGAATCCAGCTGATGGTTTTGCTGTCCATCCCACATTTTTCTACTTTATCTAGTAGTAGGTTATGGTCTACTTTGTCTAATACCTTACTGAAGTCCAAGTAAACCACATCGACAGCATTCCTCTGGTTCACTAATTTTGTCACTTTATCAAAGAATGCCATGATCTATTTTTGACAAACTCATGTTGGCTTTTGATTATTACTTTGTTTGCTTCTAGGTGTTGGTTGATTCATTGCTTGATTATCTTTTCCAAAATCTTCCCTGGTATTTGTTGTGGTTGGCTTGAGGCCAGCTCCTGTGGCTGTTGATTTTGATGCAGAGGAGTGGGAGCCGTCTGTTTACAGAAGACAGTCTGGTTGGAGGACAGTGTACCAGAAGCAGAGACAGGGAGAGAAATTGTCAACCTTTGCTATGCTGCTGCATTATTTTGCTTGGTTGTCATAGAGCCAGGGAGGGATAGAGATCATGGGGGGAGGGTTGGGAAGCATGCAGGAGGAGAGTTAAGTTTCGGTTTCCCAGGTGCCAGGAGGAGACCGTTAGATGGAAAATTCCTGAAGAGTACGGGAGGAGCAACATGTGCCACTTGATGCATCTGGACAATGGAGATTGGGCGAATGCCCAACAGGGGGTGGAAAGGGTCTTTTGATATGTGTGTAATGCACCATTTTCCTTCAGACTTTTCTTTTCTTTCAATGCTTCAAGTTCTGATTTTGATAAATTCACTTTTGAACCTTTATAAAAGGACTCTGAGTTTTATTTGTCTGAGTTTTGACTGGCAACTTGATATTAACTGTTTTTAGTTAATTTATTGGGGGGTATTTTTAATTGATGGATGGGTATGATTATTGGAATGAATGGGGCTATATGCATTGGGTGGATGATTACGGGATGAATGGGGGTGGGTGGGATGGATATGGAGGGTGAGACTATGGTGCGAGTGAGATAAATGGAAATAGTATGAATGATATATTTGGCCAGCCTGACGCTGGAGAGGCAGGAGGGGAAGGCACCGATCTCTAGGGTGGCAGAGGGTCAGAATATCCCGGTGTTGCTGGGGAGAGGCAGATATGGCGGGATCCACGGAGTTTGCCGTTCCAGGGGAACGAGGGATCACTGCTTAATAACGATATCTTTTTCTGGCTCCATGAGCTCAACTCTGGGCACTGGTGATGAGTGTAATTCTGGCCCTGGGCTCAGGTTGCTGCTGCTCAATGCCAGGTCGGTGGTAAATAAAGCTCTCCTCATCCGGGATTTGATGAGGAGGCTGACCTGGCATGTGCAACTGAAACCTGGCTGGGCCCAGAGGGAGGAGTTCCTCTCTCTGAAATTTGCCCAGCCGGGTTTCAGATATGGCATCAACCTCGAACCCAGGGAAGGGGTGTGTGTGTGGCTATTATAGCCAGGAAGAACCTTTGCCTACATAGACTTGTTGCTCCAGAGATTGCAGGTTGTGAGTCCCTCTTGGTGAAGTTGGACTTAAGGGTTCAGGTGGGCTTGTTTCTCACGTACCTGCCTCCCAGCTACGTGTCAAAAGCCTTGCCTGTGCTACTTGAGGAGGTAGCTGGGTGGGCGGTGGAGTTCCCCAGATTTATTGTCTTGGGGGACTTTAACCTGCCGTCACTCGGCGAAACCTCTGGACTGGCACAGGAGTTCATGGCCACCATGACAGCCATGGACCTGACTCAAGTAATACAGGGTCCGACTCACGAGGGGGGACACGCACCCGACATGAGCAATGGAGTAATGGTCTGAGACTAAGGGGCTTAGAAGCATTGCCGTTGTCATGGTCAGACCATTTTCTACTACGGCTCGACTTCCTGGTTCCAATCCTTCCCCGCAGGGAGGCAGAACCAATTAAGTTGTTCCGCCCCAGATGTCTGAAGACGCTTGGTGTTATTCCTGATACACTCATCCACAGTTCTGTGGAGTCCCTTGCTGAGGCCTGGAACAAGGCTGCAGCGGGGGCTCTCGATCGAATTGTGCCATTGTGACCTTTCCGCGGCACTAGACCCCTTAGAGTTCCATGGTTCAACAGGAGCTCTGGGAGTTGAAACGCCAGAAGAGACATCTAGAGAAGCGATGGAGGAAGAGTAAGTCTGAATCAGACAGAACACTTGTAAGAGCTTTTATTAAGACTTACAAAGTGGCGCTCAAGGCGGCAAGATGCGCATATCATGCTGCCTTGATTGCATCAGGGGAATCCCACCCGGCCGCTCTGTTTAGGGTGACCTGCTCCCTTCTTAACCAGGGGGGAGCCCTTACAGAGTAGTGCTGAGGATCTTAACATGTTTTTCGCTGATAAAATCACTCATATCCGGGTGAACCTCGACTCCAATTGGAAAACAGAGTCGACTAACAATGAGTCAGTTGAGGTGACTGGGGCCCGTCCTTGTCCATCTGTCTGGGAAGAGTTTGATCTGGTGACACCTGATGAAGTGGACAAGGCCATTGGAGCTGTGAGTTCCGCCACCTGTTTGCTGGCTGGTTTCGGCCAGCAGGGAGGTGACATGGAGCTGGGTCCAGGAGATTGTCCACGCTTCTTTTGGGAGGGGGTACTTTCCGGATCCCTACAAGGAGGCACTTGTGCGCCCCCTCCTCAAGAAGCCTTACCTGGACCCAGCCGAGCTTAATAACTACCGTTCAGTCTCCAACCTTCCCTTTATGGGGAAGGTTGTTGAGAAGGTGGTGGCGATCCAGCTCCAGCGGTCCTTGGAAGAAGCCGATTATCTAAGCCCTCAACAGTCAGGATTCAGGCCTGACTACAGCACGGAAACTACTTTGGTCGCGCTGATGGATGATCTCTGGCGGGCCCGGGACAGGGGTTTATCCTCTGTCCTGGTGCTTCTTGACCTTTCAGCGGCTTTCGATACCATCGACCATGGTATCCTTCTGTGCTGGCTGGAGGGGTTGGGAGTGGGAGGCACTGTTCTTCAGTGGTTCTCCTCCTACCTCTCTGGTGGGTCACAGTCGGTGTTAGTGGGGGGTCAGAGGTCGACCTCTAGGTCGCTCCCTTGTGGGGTACCTCAGGGGTCAGTCCTCTCCCTCCTGTTATTTAATATCTACATGAAACTTCTGGGTGAGATCATCTAAGAGCATGGGGTGAGGTATCATCCGTATGCAGATGATAGCCAGCTTTACATCTCCACCTCTTGTCCAGTCAGCGAAGCAGTGGAAGTGATGTGCCGGTGCCTGAAGGCTGTTGGGGTCTGGGTGGGTGTCAACAGACTCAAGCTCAACCCTGATAAGACGGAGTGGCTGTGGGTTTTGCCTCCCAAGGACAATTCTATCTGTCCGTCCATCACCCTGAGGGGGGAGTTATTGACCCCCTCAGAGAGGGTCTGCAACTTGGGCGTCCTCCTCGATCCACAGCTCACATTAGAGAAACATCTTTCAGCTGTGGCGAGGGGGGCGTTTGCCCAGCTTCGCCTGGTGCACCAGTTGCGGCCCTATTTGGACCGGGAGTCACTTCTCACAGTCATGCCCTCATAACCTCTAGGTTCGACTACTGTAATGCTCTCTACATGGGGCTACCTTTGAAAAGTGTTTGGAAACTTCAGATCGTGCAGAATGCAGCTGCTAGAGCAGACATGAGCTTTCCCAAATATGCCCATGTTACACCAACACTCCGCAGTCTGCATTGGTTGCCGATCAGTTTCTGGTCACAATTCAAAGTGTTGGTTATGACCTATAAAGTCCTTCATGGCACCGGACCAGATTATCTCAAGGACCGCCTTCTGCCGCACGAATCCCAGCGACCGATTAGGTTCCACAGAGTTGGCCTTCTCTGGGTCCCGTCGACTAAACAATGTCGTTTGGCATGTCCCAGGGGAAGAGCCTTCTCTGTGGCGGCCCTGAACCTCTGGAGCCAGCTCCCCCCTGAGATTAGAACTGCCCCCACCCTCCTGGCCTTTCATAAACTCCTTAAAACCCACCTCTGCCGTCAGGCATGGGAGAACTGAGATAACTTCACCAGGCCTATATTGTTTATGTATGGTATGTTGTGTGCATGTTTTTTAAATTATGGGTTTTTAGTTTTAATTATTAGATTTGTATTGTACATTGTTTTTTGTATTACTGTTGTCAGCCGCCCCGAGTCTACGGAGAGGGGCGGCATACAAATTAAAAGATAAATAAAATAAATAAATAAATAAATAAATAAATAAGTAGGTAGGTAGATAGATAGATAGATAAATAAATAAATAAATAAATGGCGGGCCAAGGGGTCGCGCAGCAAGCCAAGGGGTGGTGCAGCAAGCCAGGGGGTGGGGCGGTGGACTGGGGGGCAGGGCGGTGGACCGGGGGGCAGGGCGGTGGACCGGGGGGGTGGCGCGGTGGACCAGAGGGTGGCGCAGGGTAGTGGCTCTTACCTTATTTTGCTGGTCATGAACGACGGGCAGCTATTGTCTCCAATTTCTGGGAAATCGCAGGCACGCATGTCTTCACGCAAGATTTGGCTTCTACGCATGCACAGAAGCCAAATCACCCGCTGAGCACGGGCACGTGGTATGCTGGGTTTTAGTGGGTATATATCAATATACACATAGTAAAATACACGATGAAGGTTATAGAGGAGATACTCATAGTAAAATATATCTAAGAAATAATAGAAAAGAAGATATAGGAATAGAACATATCAATGAAAGAATAGAAGAAGAGATATAGGAATAGAGGAAAGGTATAGGAGATATAGGAGAGCAATAGGACAGGGGACGGAAGGCACTCTAGTGCACTTGTACTCGCCCCTTACTGTCCTTAAATCGGAAGCACTGTTCATCTCCTTTTACATGGCCTCCCTTGGCTATAAGGCTTCTTCCACCACAGTGGATAGCTGGTTGGGTAGATCCATCCCCCTCACCTATCAACTGGTGGGACTTCCCCCTCCACAGGGGATCACAGCACATTCCACTCACAGTGCTGCCACTTCGGCGGAATGACTGACCAGGATCCCCATTGAGGAGATTTGTAAGGCAGCTAAGTGGGCATCTCCCACTCTCTTCATTAGACACTACAAGATGGATGTCTACGCTGCAAAGGACTCATGCTTTGGCCATGGGGTATTACAACACATCATCCTAGTAGAGGGGTCTCTTCCAGGCTCTAGCACCCCACCCATAGAGAGGTCTTAACTTTGGTATGTCCCATTCACATACAGCCTAGCTCCACCTTTCTTGGAGAAGGGACATTGGTAAACATTGATATGCCCTTTCTCAAGGGATGGAGCTAGCATCCAAGGCCCACCCTGCTCTAGGGCTTGTTGTTGAAGTATGTTACATCCACTGATCTCCTAAACATGGCAGGAGAAGAGCATGCAGAATCATCACTTCCCTCATCAAAAGAGGGGTAACAATGGGAGTCAATCCCTTTTATAGCCTTTGATTCAGTCCTAAATATGTCACTGGGTGGTCTTAACCCATTCACTTGAAGGCTAGCTTCACCCCTTGAGAAAAGGTATGTCAATGTATACCAACACTCTTTCTTCTCTGCATTGTGATCCTTCTTCAGACTGAAATCATGATACAAAGAGACAGTGAGACAAATCTGTCGACTGCAGCGGCTATCTGGAACTTTGCACCAGGAAAACAAATAGTACAACTTCAATGTTTGCTTTTCTTAGAAAAGCAAAATGGGATGTGTTTATATTAAATCACAAAATCACATTTTATTTCAGCTGCAATGCCTTTGTTTAACTGTATTATTTCCCAACTCCCCGCCACTACACACACACACACCATATAATGAATTTGTAAACCGATTTCAAATTCAGCAAGATTTCAGAATTTGAAGTTTTAGCTTTCACACATTATTATATTGTTGGAAATCAATTATAAAATAGTAAATTTAGATGTACATTTTCTGATTCCATACTTTTACATTTCATTATTTCTTTCCTGATCTTTTTTTTACATTTCCAACCTTTCCTTTTCTTTTTACTCTTTCTTTAGTTTCATCTCACCATTTATTTGTTTGTTTAACTTTTATGCCACCCTTTCCAACGACTCAGGGTGGCTTACAACATATAATAAAACAATGTATAACATTTTACATCCAATTAATTAAATATAAAATATAAAAAACCCAAACCATAAAAAGCAGTCATTCCCATTCAATCAACTTTCACTCAGCACATTCATCGGCCAGGGGGCAAAAATCTAATAGCCCCAAGCTGGTGGCACAAATGAGTCTTAAGACTCTTGCAGAAGGCAAGAAGGGTGGAGGCAGTATGAATCTCCAGTGGGAGTTGATTCCAGAGGGCTGGGGCTCCCACAGAGAAGGCTCTTAGCCTAGGACCCGCCAATCGACATTGTCCAGTTGGCGGGACCTGGAGAAGACCAACTCTGTGGAACCTGACCGGGATTTATGTGGCAGAAGGCAGTCCCATAGGTATTCTGGCCCAATGCCACGTAGGGCTTTATAGGTCATAACCAACACTTTGAATTGTGTCTGGAAACCAATTGACAGCCAATGCAGTCCGCAGAGTGTTGGAGAGATATGTACATGTCTGGGCAAGCCCATGACTGCTCACACGGCTGCGTTCTGCATAATTTCCAGTTTCCAAATGCTCTTCAGAGGTAGTCCCATGTAGAGAGCATTGCAGTAGTCAAACCTTGAGATGATAAGGGCATGAGTGATTGTGAGTAGAGACTCCCTGTCGAAATAGGGCTGCAACTGGTGCCCCCAGGGAACCTGTGCAAATGCCCCTCTTGCCACAGCCAAAAGATGATGGTCAAATGTCAGCTGTGAATTGAGAAGGATGCCCAAGTTGTGAACCCTCTCTGAGGGGGTCAGAAGTTCTCCTTCCCCAGGTTGATGGACACACAGGTGGAAGTGTCCTTGGGAGGCAGCACCTACAGCCACTCCATCTTGTCAGGATTAAATTTGAGCCTATTAGGACCCATCCAGACCCTAACAGTCTCCAGACACCGGCACATAACTTCCACTGCTTCATTGAGTGGACACGGAGTGGAGATGTATAGCTGAGTGCCTACTGATGGCAACTCACCCCATGTCCATGGATGATCTCACCCAGCGCTTTCATCTAGATATTAAACAGCAGGGGGAGAGGACTGACCATTGAGGAACCTCACAAGGGAGGGACCTAGGAGTCAACCTCTGACCCCCTGCTAACACTGACTGTGATCGACCGGAGAGGTAGGAGGAGAACCACTTTAAAACAGTGCCTCCCACTCCCAACCCCTCCAGTCAGTACAGAAGGATACCATGGTCAATGGTATTGAAAGCCACTGAGAGGTCAAGGAGCACCAGGATAGAGAATAAACCCCTATCCCGGGCCCGCCAGAGATCATCCATCAGCATGATCAAAACAGTTTCCGTGCTGTAGCCGGGCCTGAATCCTGACTGTTGAGGGCTTAGATAATTGGCTTCATCCAAGGACCATTGGATCTGGAGTGACACCACCTTCTCCACAACCTTCCCCATAAAGGGAAGATTGGAGACAGGACAATAGTTGTTAAATACAGCTGGATCTAGGGAAGGCTTCTTGAGGAGGGGGTGCACAAGTGCCTCCTTGTAGGTAGTTGGAAAGGACCCCTCCATTAATGTAGCATTGGTAATCTCCTGGACCCAGTTCCAGGAGGGACATGGGTCCAATAAACAGGTTGTGGAAGCTCCCATGGCCTTGTCCACTTCATCAGGTGTTACTAGGTCATACTTGTTCCAAACAGGGGGACTAAGATGAGCCCCTGTCATCTCAACTGACTCATTGTCAGCCGACACTGCATTCCAATTGGAGTCAAGATCAGTCCGGATCTGAGTGACTTTATCTGCGAAAAACTTGTTAAAGTCCTTAGCACTACTCTGCAAGGGTTCGTCAACTCCCCCCTGATTAAGGAGGGAGCGAGTCATCCTAAACTGGGTGGCTGGGCCGGATTCAGCAAATGCAACCAGGGTGACATTATACACGCATCTTGTTGCCCTCAGCGCCACTTTGTAAATCTCCATATGAGCTTTTACAAGTGTTCAGTCAGATTCGGATTTACTTCTCCTCCAACACTTCTCTAGACATCTCTTCAGGCGTTTCATCCCCCAGAGTTCCTCAGTGAACCAAGGAGATCTTCAGGGTCTACTGCCACAGAGAGGTCGCAAAGATCCAGGCGCCCTCATTCTTTATAAATACATCTTATTGGTACCCTACAAAAATGAAGACATGAGGTATAGCATCTTTATAGCAACCGAGATTGTGAAAAAACAAAACCTTAAACTAAACAAAATAGCTGACTCACAATGAATGAATCTCTGGTCTCCTGGTCTCCAGATCTTTACTTTGACATCCAACCAGACTGGTTATCTGAAAATGAATGACATTGAATATACGTACTGCAGGTAGTCCTTGACTTATACTACAATTGGGACTGGAATTTCCATTGTATATCAGGGCAGTTGGGTCTTATTTTATGACTTATTTTTTATCACAGTTTTTAAGACAATGATCTCACTTGTTAAATAAATCATGTGATTATTAAGCAAATCCAGCTTCCCCATTTAACAATTTTTTTCAGAAACTGACTGGGATGGTCATAAATCATGATCATGACTGCAGGATGCTGTAACTAGTTGTAAATGTGAGCCAATTGCCAAGCACATAAATTGTAACCATGTAACAACAGGGATGGTATGATGGTTGTAAGTGCAAGGAAAGGTTGTAAATCACTATTTCCAAGGCTGTTGTAACTTTAAGCCATTGTTAAACAAACTACCATAAGTCAAGGATGGCCTGTATATCTTAAAGCATGTGCATAGGATTGCACCATATCTACCCCCAAATTTAACAAATCTAGGTTTCTATAGGAACATATATGTTATTATATAAATACAATATACTGTTGGACTTAAAACAGAATAATACCTTTTATTTCATTTACTGGCTTTATAAATTATAATTTATTAACCTTTCCAACCACTGGGTGCCACTATTGGTTTATAAAGTTAACAGAACAGCAGAAATTTTGCAATTTGATTGAAACATGCAAACATGGAGCTGCATGTACAGTCAGATGATTTGGAATTCCACAAACTTTGGGCGTTTATGTTTATTTTTACTCAAAATAACTTCTCTTCAATGCTATTTACACCAAAGGTAAGTCTTGCTTGTCGTGAATATGCCAATATGTGTATTATAAGCATTTTAACTGAATTTTCCTTCACAGGAAGAAAATTGGCATTCCCCCCCCCCCCCATTCCTTCTATTGAACTTCAGATGTAATATGATTGCAAAGATTACACCTTTTTTAGGTGCAAAGTCTCATAAACAAGCATAGGTAGTGATGAAAAGGAGATATGAAATCATAATGTTTGACTGATTTCTATGCAATACTCCATAACAATATTTTTTTAAAAAAATATATCAAGAATTATCCCTGGGAAGATCTGTTGATTGCACTTTTTGCCAGTTGGAACTACAGTGATTCTCAACTGCCTGAAGGAGATTCATCAGGTTTCCTAGATACTAGATTTTCTAATGTCAAAGCAATTATGATAGAATATTCTATTCCACAATACAAATATCTAACAATCATGTTTTCCCAGAAATAGCTATTTATGAACTAATATAAGATTGGAAGAAAACCTATGCATCATGAAGAGTGGTATTTATTTATTTATTTATTAAATTTGTATGCCGCCCCTCTCTGTAGACTCGGGGCAGCTCACAGCAATGACAAAGAACAATGTAAAATACAAATCTAATATTTCAAAGAGCTAAAAACCCATAATTTATAAAACAGACACACAATATACCATACATAAATTATATAGACCTGGGGGAAATGTCTCAATTCCCCCATGCCTGACGACAGAGGTGGGTCTTAAGGAGCTTACAAAAGGCAAGGAGGGTGGGTGCAATCCTAATCTCTGGGGGGAGCTGGTTCCAGAGGGTCGGGGCCGCCACAGAGAAGGCTCTTCCCCTGGGTCCTGCCAGACGACATTGTTTAGTCGACGGGACCTGGAGAAGGCCATCTCTATGGGACCTAACTGGTCGCTAAGATTGGTGCAGCAGAAGGCGGTCCCAGAGATATTCTGGTCCGATGCCATGGAGGGCTTTATAGGTCATAACCAACACTTTGAACTGTGACTGGAAACTGATTGGCAACCAATGCAGACTGCAGAGTGTTGGTGAAACATGGGCATATCTAGGGAAGCCCATGATTGCTCTCGCAACTGCATTCTGCACGATCTGAAGTTTCTGAACTCTTCAAAGGTAGCCCCATGTAGAGAGCATTACAGTAGTCGAACCTCGAGGTGATGAGGGCATGAGTGACTGTGAGCAGTGACTCCCGGTCCAAATAGGGCCGCAACTGGTGCACCAGGTGAACCTGGGCAAATGCCCCCCTTGCCACAGCTGAAAGGTGGTTCTCTAATGCAGTGTTTCCCAACCTTTTTTGAGCCGCGGCACATTATTCATATTTTCAAAATCCTGGGGAACATTGAACGGGGGGGTGGGGGGGGGCGGCTAAAGAAAAGTTTGGACAAAAAAATCTCTCCCTCCCTTTCGCTCTATTTCTCCCTCCCTCATTCTCTTCCTTCCCTTCTTTCTCTCTCTCCATCCCTCTTTCTTTCTTTCTTCCTCTTTTTTGCTCTCTCTCCCTCCTTCCCTCCATGTCTTTCTCTCTCCCTTGCTCTCTCTCTGTCTCTCTTGCTATCTCTTTCTTGCTTTTTTCTCTCTTTCTTGCTCTCTCTCTGTCTTTCACTGCCTCTTGCTATATGTCTCTTTCTTTCTCTTTGCCTCTCTTGCTATCTCTCTTTCTTTCTCTCTCTGTCTCTCTTGCTATGTCTCTCGCCCCTGGCTGCTCGCCGCTGCCTTCGCCGAAAGCGTTTTTGTCCCGGGCTCTCAGCCAGGGGGCTGCAGGAGAGGCGGCGAAGGCGATCTCTCTCGTTCTCCGGAGGCTGGAGAAAGTGATTTTCAATGTTGGGCGCACGGGCCGGCGTGCGCTCTCCCCATCCCCCTGCCGGCTTACTTTGAATGGGGCAGGGGGATGGGGAGAGCGCACGCCAGCCCGCGCCCCCGACATTGAAAACCACTTTCTCCAGCCTCCGGAGAACGAGAGAGATCGCCTTCGCCGCCTCTCCTGCAGCTCCCTCGCTGAGAGCCCAGGACAAAAGTGCTTTCGGCGAAGGCAGCGGCGAGCAGCCAGGGGCGCGAAGGGCCTAGAGGCGTGGGGGGGGGGCGGCCGCGGCTTCGCCCTTGGAAAAGGGTGTGCGGGGGGGGGGGTGTTTGGGGTGAGCTGGCGCAGGCGTGCGCGGCCCAGCACCCTCCTGCTCCCACCGCCCTCCCTCCGGGCCCCAAAGGATATTGGTTGCTGCCCCCGCCAGGGAAGCTCCAGCTGGGTGGGGCGCTGCTGGTGCCTCCGCCCTGGAGCTCTTGCCACCGCCATCCCCCAGCTACTACTTGGTGCCGTCGCTGATGGCGCCCTCCTCCTCTTGCTGCCGGTGCGAAGAATGAAGCTCTCCTTTTTTCCCGCCTTTCTTCTTTGGGGCAGGAGAGCGCCAGCAATAGCGGCATCAGAAAGTAGCCGCACCGGCAGTGCCCCGCCCAGCTGGGGCTGCCCTGGGAGTTTGGCGGCACACCTGACCATGTCTCGCGGCACACTGGTTGGGAAACGCTGCTCTAATGTAAGCTGTGGATCGAGGAAGATGCCCAAGTTGCGGACCCTCTCTGAGGGGATCAGTAATTCCCCCCCCCCAGGGTATACTTCAGTCTCCCTCATCTTTGCCACACATTGCAATTGAATCTTTCTCTCTCTCTAGCATGTTTACAGTTTCTACTTTCAAAATCTTGCTGGGACATTTGTGTGTGCCCACAGGACACCCAGAGCTGCATGCGCAACACACCAGTAGCAGCAGCAGTGGCAACCCCCGCCGGGTTGGAATGCAGTACTCCAGGCTACCTCTGCTGCCTGCCAACTGCCTGCAGTTTGACTCTCACTAGGCTTAAGTCTTCCAGTCTTCTGAGGTAAGTAAAATGAGGACCCATATTGTTTGGGGCAATATGCTGGCTCTGTAAACCACTTAGAGTGGGTTATGAAGCACTGTAAAGTTATAGATAAGCCTAAGTGCTATTGCTATTTATTTAAATGTAGTGCTTAGGGCTACTAAAATACAATAGTTTTCTATGGCTAGATTTTCTAATAATAGAAAATTTTCCTGACTGGCAAGATAAAAAAGTACAAGGGAAAAGGTTTTCATTTTACTAGTCAATGAGATAAATTCAACAGGAGGTATCTTCAGTTTTGAAGATAATTGCTGGAATATCAGGCAATTTTTATGCTCAAGTTCAGAATCTCTTTCAGGAAATAGTAAACAAAACCAAACAGATGGAATATTGCACCTTTGAAAAGTGTTTTTATCTCCATCTTTCTGTTTTCAAATCTTTAGAGAGCCTGAACTGCTCTGGAGAATAATAACTCCATAATATATTTTCCATGAAACCAGCATATGCTTAGACAGTAAGACACTGATGTAATAAAACAGAGACTTGAAATTGCAATTGCAATGGAAGAACTAGATAACAGAGTCTTCATTTGAGATGCCTGTTACACATTTCCCTCCCCTGCCCCAAATTATGTTTGCCATCCTGCTCTCATTGCTAGACATGCCTCTCCTGGCCAATCATGCCAAGAAGCCCCATAGCACAAAGCTGAAAGCCATCTGGAAAAAGCAAGCATCTTTGTACTGGATTGCTGGCCAGATTGGGGTGCCAGAAGCAGCAGAAGCAAGAAGGTAGCAAGGAATGATTTGTAGCATGATCGGGAGGCCCACCTGAGCCTGGTCCAGCAGCACAGCGCAAAAGGGTCTGCTTTTGACAACTGTGAACAAAGGGGCATCTTAGCATGAAGGGCCAGGCTGGGCATGCCTCATCAGAAGCGGGGCCATGGTGAAGCAGAGCTAAGGGAGATACTGCTCCACTTGACTCTGAGATTTTCCGTTTGGGGGGCTCTTTTAGAGCCATCGCAAATCCCGGAGAGGTGAGCGATAAAGGTGGGAATATTCCAGGAAGGTGTTGGTGGGCGCAAACCCCACTTTCCGTGGCTAGATCTCACTGAACCCGACGGGGAAGAAGCCGGTGTGACAGCACTATGGCCCGAAGACATGGCGACCCCTTAAGACATCAGGAAGGAGACAACGCAAGAGAGACGGCGTAGACCAGTGGACCAGAGGGTGACAGCCAAAATAATAATAAGAAACAAGATCGACCTCAATACCAAGCAGTTCCAAAATAAGACAGAACAAGAAAGCCTCCTACAAGATTAAGACGTCGGCGCGGGGGGGAAAAAAAGGATCGGAGCGTAATTGTGAGATCGGAAAGATTACAACCTTAAACATCTGTGTGAGTCCACCAGCAGCAGGAAAGCCCAGTTACGATTTTTCTTTTTGCTCTGCTCTTTGAAGGGTTTTTTTTTTGGGTCCCTTTCTCTCCTTTTTGTAATTTACATTGGGTCCCTTTCTCTCCTTTTTATAATTTACATTGTACTACGTGGGTGTTGACTTTTCCCTCCCCCCGGCTATTGCTATTTTTTCCCCTCCTTTTTTCTTTCTCTTGCCCTACGCTGATCGCGGCTCCTTTAAGGAAACCTAAGGAAACCTAAGAAACTATCGTAACTTAAGAACTTGCCGTAAGTAACTTAAGAAATTGCCGTAAGTAACTTAAGAAATTGCCGTAAGCAACGAGGGCAAACGTGAGCAAATATGATGCAATGAGAATAGTAGGCGTCTAAAGCAAATAGACTCACAATACTAAACGTGACCTTTGGACAATCTTTTTCTCTTTTTTTCCTCAACCAACTGAACTTCATAACTCCGTTATTTTTGCTCCCTTTTTTCTTTTTTCCTGTGATATCTCAAAAATAGATGACAACGTAAACACCAAAAAGCTTCCTGTCGGGAAAGCTCTCCAAACTGTGATACTGTCATTAGCGGCTCCCCCCCCCCCTTTTTTTAAAAAAAAAATATTTTTCCTCTTCCCCCCCTTCATTTTTCTTTTTTCAATACCGTTTTTTTTTTCTTTTTTGTGATCCCCTTTTTTCCCCATACTATAAAATATTTGGCTTAAATTTAAATTCCCTTTGAATTCTTCCCTTTTTCTTTTTCAAAAGAACTTCCAAACAGAACTTCCCACCACCCTTTTTTCTCTCTTTTTCTTTTATATTGCCCCTCACAATCCCCTCCCTCCAATAAATTTCTCTTTCTTCTACTCCCCCTTTACTTCCCCCCCTTAAGTTGTAATTTAATACATTAATACAGTAATATAGTACCAACTTTCTAGATATAGACATAAGTTATAGGCAATTAGATATATTTATGTATATTCATGTACTTTTCATAATTTAAAGTTATATATTTCTAACTTAAACATTTAAGTATTTCTATGAATTGTATTAATTAATTAATTAATTAATAACTGATAATGATATAAAAAACCTAATTAGTAGTTAGTCATCTGTCTGAATTAATTATATCTTTGAGTCTGTAAAAATATATATATATATATATATAAATATAATCTTAGGTAGCGAATATTATTAAGAAATAGTTAAAAGATAAGCTGAATTGAACTGATTATATTAATTATTATTTTTCTCTTCTACACTTGTTTTTTTCTTTTTCTCTCTTCTTCTTCTATACAACCTTGCTATAACTGTATATAAATAAATGTGTGATTAATGTATAAGTAATAATAGATTAACAACAGATTAATAAGTGAATAATATAAGATTAATTCTTTTTTCATACCAACTCCATTCTTTTTCTCTTTTTTCTGCTACCCCTTCTTTTATGCTTTTGGGATACCTCGATAGGATCAGTTACAAATATATTATATAATTATAATATAAAGATCAGAATTATTATAGCTTTATAGCAGTCTAAAAACAGTGAATTTAAGGTGGTTTTAAATATTGATTCTTTAATATAATTGTGATTACAAGACTTTCTGTATTTTGAACACTGAATGAAAGTGTGGAATAACTTTCTTAAAACGGTAAAAATGACACAAACCTACACCAAATCACTTAAGAAGCAAACTCCAACAACACCGCTCGCAATCGGATCCAAAACACCGACGGAGATGACTACAATAGAAAAGCAAGAACAAGGGCAACACTTCAAACTATCCAAAGTTCACTGGATCTAATCCATGACTTCATGAAACAAACACAAGAAACTATGTTCAAGACGCAAGAAATCATGGTACAAAACCAAATTCAAACAAACAAGAATTTTGAACTTATGAATGGAAACATGGAAGAAATTAAAACCCAAATAAAGAATATACAAGACACCGTTGAAAACCATGACCAAAAAATCAAACTATTAGAAGAAAACTCTGTGAAGACAGACCGTAAAATAGAAGAAACAGAAGCGAGATTAAGAGCGGAAACCACGAGCTAGAGGGCGCTGTTGCCTTATTAGAAATGGAGAAAGCAAATTTCTATTTGCGAGTCCAGAATGTACCTGAAACTAATGATGAAGACCTTTTCAAAAAAATTACGGAAATATTTACTATTCTTTTGGAAGTAGATGAAGAAGGGCTCAGGAACCATATTGACGAACTATACAGGGTCCAAACAAACTATGTGAGACATTTTAAACTACCCAGAAAGGTACACATTAGATTCACAAGAAGACCGCCAGAGACGCAATCTATAAAAGTACAAGAGGCGAACCATTAATATTTGAAGGGAAAGAAATAGTGATTCTGAAACAAATTCCAAAGAGAATAAGAGATAGAAGAAGAGACTTTCAATTCATATCAAACAGACTGATCAGACAAGGGATCCCCTTCCGATGGCTAATCCCGGAGGGTCTACTAATTACATGGAAAGATAGAAAGATTAAAATCGACACATATGAAAAAGCCGACAGATTTATAGAGGAAAATCTAGAAGGAACCAGGAACAGCAATATGGAGAGCGAACCCACCAATCAGGAAGCAAGAAATACCAACCCAGAAACAAAAGACAGGAACCAAGAACCAAGAGAGGAAAGAGAGGAAAGAGAGAGAATAGTCACAAGAGCCACGGCGAGGAAACAATAACATGGTCAAACAAGCAAAAATATTTTCGGTAAACATCAATGGACTGAACTCAGCGATCAAAAGAAAACAAATTTACAAAAAATTACTAAATGAAAACCGCGGATGTAACTTGTCTGCAGGAAACCCATATTAAAAAATGTGAGGAAAAATTGTTAGAAAAACCGAAACTTGGAAAAATGTTTGCAGCTTCATCAGAAAATAAAAAGAGAGGCATAGTAGTTTACGTCAAGGAATGATTAAACCCAAACAAAAATATCTAGATGAAGAAGGGAGAATCCTAATGCTAGAAATTACCATAGACCAAAAAGAGATATTAATGATTGTTATTTATGCACCTAATATGAATCAAAAAGACTTTTACAAGAAATTATATGATCAAATAAATAGAATGCAAAACCCCAACATGTGCATTTGGGTGATTACAACACGATAGCAGACACTCGAATAGACTATAAAACAGGGGGGGGGAATAACAAATGTAGTAACAGGAAAAGCCCTGCCCTCAATCTTTTTTGATTTGGTGGAAGAACATAGATTAAAAGATACATGGAGAGAAATAAATAAACATAAGACCAAATTCACATACTACTCCTCCCCACACCAATCATGGTCCAGACTAGATATGTTCTGGACCACAAATGAAATCGAAAATATAATAGAAGAAATCAACATTGGCATAAACACATGGGCGGATCATCACCCCATAGTAGTAAAGGAAAAGGGAATAAACGCAGGGCCATATATCCAAATATAATAAAAGGAAAAGAATATATAAAATATATGACCAGAGAATTAAAAATATTTTTTGAAATATAATTGGAACAACAACACCCCAATCCAAAATATTTGGGACACTGCAAAGGTGTACACAAGGGGCCTAACAATTGCTTACACAAGCAGAGAAAATAAGAAAAAAAAACAAAAATTAGGAGATCTACAAGATCAAATTAAAAACCTGGAAACACAGCTACAAGATGACCCCAAAAATAACAATTTAAACCAAGAAAAGGACAAAATTAAACATAAAATAAACGTAATTATACAAGAAGACATAGCTATACAAATAAAAAGATAAAAACAAAACCACTTTGAACATGCCAATAAAACAGGTAAATGGCTGGCATACAAAATTAAAAAAAGAGAAAGAAAATAGATATATACACCAATTAGAATATAACAAGGAATATTACAATTTGCACTAAAGGAAAAAAAAGAAGATCATCAGGGATTACTATCAAACTTTATATCAAAAGGAAGAAATAAACAAAAAAGACATAAATAACTATCTAACAAATGTGAAATAGAGGAGTTAGCGGATTTTGATAGAGAACTCCTAGGGAAGGAAGTAACAAGGGAAGAATTTAGACACAGCCATATGTAAACAAAAAAATAACAAATCTCCTGGACCAGACGGAATTCCGGCAGAATAACTATAAAGAATTTGGGGACACTTTAAAAGACTTGATGCTAGAAGTATTTAATGAAGTTCTAAATTTAGGGAAAATGCCAAACTCATGGACAGACTCCCTGATAGCCTTAATCCCCAAAGACAAAAAGGAAAAAGAAAAAATAGCGAGCTACAGACCCATAGCATTGTTAAATGCGGACTATAAAATTTTCACTGCAATAATAGCTGAAAGACTCAAAATAATACTAAACAATGGATACACTCAAATCAAAATGGGTTCCTACCTGGTAGGCATATTCAAAAACAACATTAGAATAATGCTGGACACTCTAGAATATTACGAATCCCACTCAGAAAAAACAGCGGCAATAATATTTATGGATGCCAAAAAGCATTCGATAATTTAAATTGGGAATTCTTATTTGAAGTACTGGAAAAAATGAATTTTGGACAAAAATTTATTAAAACAATTCAAACTATATATTCAAAGCAGTCAGCTCGAATCATAATCAATGGAGAGACAACTGACACATTTCAAATAAATAAAGGAGTACGTCAAGGATGCCCACTATCCCCACTCCTTTTTATACTATGTACTGAAATTTTGTTAAACCAAATACGAAAAAACGTAGATATAACAGGCTTAAAAACTAAAGGTCATGAGTTTAAGTTACAAGCATTCGCAGATGATATAGCCTTCATCATTGAAAATCTGATACAAACGGGCCAAAAATTAATGGAAGAAGTAAACAACTATGGACAAGTAGCAGGACTAAAAATCAATAAAACCAAAACTAAAATCATAGTCAAAAATATGACAGCAAAAGACAAACAAACTCTGACTAGTAAATTAAAACTGGAAATTACAGAAAGAATTAAATATCTAGGGATAAATCTATCAGCTAGATGTATAACACTAAAAAAAGATAACTACGATACACTACTAAAAAAAAAACAGAATCACAATTGGATACATGGACCAAATTACCAATCTCATTATTAGGAAGAATCGCCACAATAAAAATGACAATATTACCCAAATTCTTATATTACTTCCAAACAATTCCAATTAAATTAGAAGGCATCTTTTTAAAAAAACTAGACAAATTAATATCTAAATTTATATGGCAAAAGAAAAGACCAAGAATCAGACTTAAATGGACACAAGATAATCCAAAGCAAGGGGGACTTGGCCTACCTGACTTCAAACTTTACTACCGAGCAGCAGCGCTAACATGGGTTAAAGAATGGATACAACTCGAAAATACTAGACTACTTGCTTTGGAGGGACATGATATCCAGTCCGGATGGCACAGTTTCATTTGGGATAACAAATCTACAACACACTCATACTTTAAACACCATCTGGTAAGGAAGTCACTAATGGACAACTGGAACTTAATCAGAAAGCAACACTATTTTAAAATACCATTATAGTTTTCAAGCATAGAAGCAATAATTTACCCAAATACTATAAACCGACAAAAACTATTAAAATACTCACAATTATTAGATAAAGATTCAAAATTAAAAACACGAACACAACTGAATGAAGAAGGGATAAAAGTGGACTGGTGGTGCTACTATCAAATATCATCTAGATTCCATGTAGATATAAAGAAATATGGAATACAGAAAAATTACACTCCATTAGATAAAATTTTATTAGGTGCCCACAAAAAATCAATTGCAAACATTTACAAAATACTCCAAGAACACCAAAATGTAGAAGAAATAGTTAAAGGGAATATGATCGCTTGGGCAAAAAATATAGGTCATACAATACAATTGGACCAATGGGAAAAAATATGGCATACCAACTACAAAATCACAAAATCCACCGCATACAAAGAAAACACAATAAAAATGTTTTATAGGTGGCATATGCCCCCTGAAAGACTAGCAAAAATGTACGCTAACCTCAAGCCTAATTGTTGGAAGTGTGGTGAGAAACAAGGCTCATACTTCCATATGTGGTGGACCTGCAGACAAGTTAAAGAAATCTGGCCCAAACTTCAGAAATGGATAAAGGAAATAACAAAGATTGAACTAGAAATGAAACCTGAAATATTTTTGCTTGGCATTATTGAAAATCAGATGAACAAGGAACATTACTATTTAATACAACATTTAATAACTTCAACAAGAATAGTTATTGCACAATTCTGGAAGAATTAAAATATGCCAAACGAACGGAATTTAATAAAAAAAATGTTAGATTGTGCTGAAGCAGAGATATTAACAATGGAGCTAAAAGGAAAAGAAAAAACGAAATACAGTGGAACCCCGACATAAGAGCTGCTCTACTTAAGAGCAACTCGAGATAAGAGCTGGGAGGGGAGAGATATTTTTGTTCTACTTACAAGCCCAAATTCGAGATACAAGCGCCAAGGAGCTGTCTCCTGAAGCCAAACGCTAACTTCCGCGTTCGGCTTCAGGAGACAGCTGCGAAGCGGCGCACGTGTTTTAAAAGGTTGCAGCCGGCCTGGGGGGCTCGGGGGGGTGCTTGCAGCTTTCTTTCTTGCTCTTTTTCTTTCTCTCTTTTACATTCCCTTCCTCTATTTCTTCTTTTCTTTCTCCTTCCCACCTTCTTCCCTCCCTCCCTCCCTTCACTCATTCCTCTCTTACTCTCCCCTTTCATAAGTTTCCTTGCTTCCTTCCTCTGTTCCTGTCCCTTCCCCCTTCCCCCTTTCTTTCTTTCTTGCTCTTTTTCTTTCTCTCTTTTACCTTCCCTTCCTCTATTTCTTCTTTTCTTTCTCCTTCCCACCTTCTTCCCTCCCTCCCTCCCTTCACTCATTCCTCTCTTACTCTGCCCTTTCATAAGTTTCCTTGCTTCCTTCCTCTGTTCCTGTCCCTTCCCTCTTTCCTTCCTTCCTTCCCACCCTCCGTCCATTCATTCACCCATTCCTCTCTTGATCGCTTAAAGCCGGTCCCTGGTGCAAAAAGGGTTGGGGACCTCTGTCCTACAGGATTGGGTGGCAGAGAAGTTGAACATATGTAAATTTAAAAGTTTAAGAAAGTTTACAAGTTAAGTGAAAGAAACTTCATTATTCATTTATATGTACATGTACATTTCTTCATTAAAAACATGTCTTTCTGCATAATTTAGACTAACTTTGTGAGTTTTTTGAGGGCTGGAACCAATTAAAATTATTTACATTAATTCCTATGGGGAAAAGTCGTTCGAGATAAGAGCTGCTCGACTTAAGAGCCCAGGTCCGGAACGAATTAAACTCGTATCTCGAGGTACCACTGTACTACCAAATATGGGAAGAATTTTATAATTGGCTAAATAAAAGAACTCACCTTTATAGTGCTGCGTGACAAGGAAGTAATTTAAAAACATTAAAAAAAATCAATTACAACAAACATATAACTTAAATCGCTGGGTTGAACATCGCCGAAAACTTAAGAACAAAATGAAGAGATGACGCTGTCAACAGTCTCTATTAAATATATCTCTTGCTTGTTTTTTCTGTATTTTATTTTTTTTCTTTATGTAAATGTACTGTCTGTTGTTGTTATCTTATATATATGTAAATAAAAATTATTTTCAAAAAAAAAAAAAGAAGTGGAGAAAATAAGGTGGCCAAAAGAAACTGGGGCAGCAGAACATAGGGCTTGAGAGGCCCAAAATGATATAGATGTGTGGGGAGGCAAATAGGTGAATGGATTGCAGTGCCCCTGTGGTTGTAAGTGTGTGTAGGTTGCCAAGTGCCCTAATTTCAATCACATGGCTCAGAGGGCTTCAGTTTTGGATCCAGGTCATGAGTACATTTTTTCAGCATTTTCGTAAGTTTGAATGGACATTGAATGAATTGTCATAAGCTGAGGACTATTCACACTGAACAATGGCAAATAATTATTACAAATAGAAATAAGTTAAGATGTTTGAATGTATGAATGGCAAATGGCAAATAAAATGTTGTTACTGTATATAATTCGGCTTATTGGAATTGGCCTCCTATTGGAATTGCCTGAGTATTCTCTTCAAAACATTTCACAGAACAGGCTTGATCCTTTCTTTCCCTCAGCGTTGAGGGAATAAAATGAAAGTGGTCTGCTTTTTCTCCAGGGCCATAACAAATACATTTAAATTTACTTTATAAATATTTGTAAATGCACATCCTATTAAATACTACTGACTTTGATATCTCAGTCTATATAACAATTCTCTGGAAACTGTTTATTTTGGAAATTCTTGTAACATTAACAATTAGTACCACAATGTAATGTTAAGGGACACAGGAAGCTGCCTTTAACTGAGCCAAAACTTCAGGCCATCTAGTCAAATATTGACTAGTGAAAATTCAACTTTTTTCATGGAAGACCTTTTCCCAGCTGTACAAAATGATAATAATGGTTCCAACCTGGTAAATTTAACTCTAAGTTAACCATTTGGCTTTTGGATTATACATTTTCCCAAGGAAGTAAAAGACTGTCTTATACTTTCTTTACATTCAAAAATTTTAATAGTAAAAAAAATAGTAACAAATAGTGGAAAATAGTACAGTGATACCTCGTCTTACAAACGCCTCGTGATACAAACTTTTCGAGATACAAACCCGGGGTTTAAGATTTTTTTGCCTCTTCTTACAAACTATTTTCACCTTACAAACCCACCACCGCCGCTGGGATGCCCCACCTCTGGACTTCCGTTGCCAGCAAAGCACCTGTTTTTGCGCTGCTGGGATTCCCCTGAGGCTCCCCTCCATGGGAAACCCCACCTCTGGACTTCCGTGTTTTTGTGATGCTGCAGGGGAATCCCAGCAACGCAAAAATGGGCGCTTCGCTGGCAACAGAAGTCCGGAGGTGGGGTTTCCCAGTGAGATGAGCCTCAGTGAAATCACAGCATCACAAAAACACAGAGGTCCAGAGGTGGGGTTTCGAGGTGTTTTTGCGATGCTGCGATTTCACTGATGCTCCCTTCACTGGGAAACCCCACCTCTGGACTTCTGTTGCCAGCAAAGCACCCATTTTTGCGCTGCTGGGATTCTCCTGCAGCATCACAAAAACACAGAAGTCCAGAGGTGGGGTTTCCCATGCAGGGGAGCCTCAGGGGAATCCCAGCAGCGCAAAAATGGGTGCTTTGGCTGGCAAAAGGGGTGAATTTTGGGCTTGCACGCATTAATCGCTTTTCCATTGATTCCTATGGGAAATATTGTTTCGTCTTACAAACTTTTCACCTTAAGAACCTCGTCCCGGAACCAATTAAGTTTGTAAGACAAGGTATCACTGTACTTTGAACAATGAAATTCATTTGGAAGTTTGCATATTCAAAGACTTTTTGGTGCAATGAAGATTTTATCAATGGGTTAGGCAGGAGGCTGCCAACTGGATCTCCAGCATGGGTTTCTGCAGCATGCTTGCTATGGATGCCATAGAAATAGGGAGGAAAGTATGGGCATTTGGGATGTGGAAGCGAGCTGGTGTGTAATAATTCCATGAGAACTGGAAGGGAGTTTGCATTCATGAATTATGGCACTGCCAAATGGAGTTGTTTATACTCTGTCAAGGCCAACCGTCCTGAGATTCCAGATGCAAAAAATACCTGAAGAGGAGCTTTCCCACAACATGGACCATGAGGTCTTTTTCTGCTGTCAATCTTCTATGTTTCTTAACTTCATACTGGATGTTAATTGGACTCTCAATGCTGTATCCTGGGGAAAGGGACTTGGGTTAACTTACAATGGTAATCTTTGTGCATTTTGAATCAGAACTTGCCTTTCTTTCACTGCTATCATTTCAAATTTTGTAAAGTAACCTCTTTTCTAATTCAATGGAGTTGAGGGTTTTGAGTTTTGAATGGAGGCAGGCTTGACATTAGGTAAGATTTGCTTTATCCGCTGACCCAGAGACCCTAGTTTACAGTAGAAGCTGAGCACCCAATGTTAACACACAGGAAGAATTCGGAGCCCCAGTATCAACCTCTCCTCAGCCACGCAGGTGTCAAGATAAAACAGAGTGGCTGGAGGAGCTGCAATTCAATGAGGAGCCAGTCTGAGCCAGATGGACAACCTTGAGGGGATGACCTTCACCTGATGACTTAACCATCCCTGACAAACAGTACCTCATACTGAGCCATGCCCAGGAAACCGTGCCCAGCCATCACATGGAGAGATTGACTAGGCAGTAGGGAGAGCTGCTGCTCCCACAATTGCTATGGCAGCCTCCATTGCTCCACAGGGGGAAACTCCAAGTGCAGCTGCTCAATCAGCAGCTGCTGCAGTGGCTCATTCCCATTCAAGTGGGGGCGGGGGGGGGGCAATCCCCAGAGGTGCCAAATTCCTAAGGTTCCTCCACTGGGAGTAAAATATGGAGGCAATCCCAAAGCTCTGGAATTCTTCCTAGCCCAAGTCTGGAATCACAAGCAGGAGTATGGAAATGAATTGGGATCTGAAGCAGCCAGAGTGAAATGTGTCACCAAGGAGCTGTAGCAGAGTGGATGGTTACTATTCACAATAACAATGCCCCCCCCCCAACTAAGGAACTACAACCAATTTATGTTGGCAGTTTAAGGAGCAACTAGCCGAACACAAGGTTAGAACCCAAATGAAGACCATTACACAGGGGAGGAGGTCAGTGGCTGAATACAACCAGATGTTCAATGAGCTGGTCTACCATAGGGCCACCTGGCCTGAGGAAGTCCTGATGGAACATTACAAGCATGGGCTTAACTATGAAGTCTATTATAACTGCATCTCCCAAAAGGAGATGTATTTTATCTTAGGATGGATATATGTTTATCCCAGACATGTTTATATTCAGTTACTGTGGATTTACCAACCACGTCTGCTGGAAGTTGGTTCCAAGGATCTACTACTCTTTCAGAAAAATAATATTTTCTCATGTTGCTTTTGATCTTTCCCCCAACTAACTGCAGATTGTGTCCCCTTGTTCTTGTGTTCACTTTCCTATGAAAAACACTTCCCTCCTGAACCTTATTTAACTCTTTAACATATTTAAATGTTTTGATCATGTCACCCCTTTTCCTTCTGTCCTCCAGACTATAGAGATGCAGTTCATTAAGTCTTTTCTGATATGTTTTATGCTTAAGATCTTCCACCATTCTTGTAGCCTTTCTTTGGACCCATTCAATTTTGTCAATATCTTTTTGTAGGTGAGGTCTCCAGAACTGAACACAGTATTCCAAATGTGGTCTCACCAGTGCTCTATATAGCATGATCACAATCTCCCTCTTCCTGCTTGTTATACCTCTAGCTATGCAGCCAAGCATCCTCCTTGCTTTTCCTACCGCCCAACCACAATGCTCACCCATTTTGAGACTGTCAGAAATCACTACCCCTAAATCCTTCTCTTCTGAAGTTTTTGCTAACACAGAACTGTCAATACAATACTCAGATTGAGGATTCCTTCTCCCCAAGTGCATTATTTTAAATTTGGAAACATTAAACTGCAGTTTCCATTGCTTTGACCACTTATCTAGTAAAGCTAAACCATTTACCATATTACAGACGCCTCCAGGAATATCAACCCTATTGCACACTTTAGAAATATGTGGTTGACAGACAAGCTGAAAATCAACTTGGCCAGGGACCAGCACTATGGCAACTGCAGATGGAGCAAGCCCTCCCCTCCTGCTCATAAAGATCACTCCAAAGTTGCCAAAGGTATCCCAAAGGTGTCCCAGCACCCACACCAAGGTCCACAGCATGCTTCAAATGTGGGAAGGAGCCACATTGAACAGCTCATTACCTCGGCCAAACTGAGTCCCAAACTCTGGCTTCTGGGGGCAAGAAGCTTGAGAAGTGTTCTGGACCTGGACTGGGATCTGGCTGGCTGCTCCAAGAATATGAGTTTTACAGGCTTGTAATTTTCAAAACAACATTTCTTTCTTTATTTTTTCCTTCCACTTTGGAATTCGTCATGTACGGCTCCAGCATGCAAAATGCATTCCGATCTCACAGATTAAACTACTAAGTTATTATTTTTTCTAAAAGAACAGGCTGTCTACTTCAAAACATCTTCTTATCTCTGGGTCAGGTTCATGCTATTAAAAACAGTTTTATCATGCAATATAAACTCACCTCTCCAGAGAAACGGCGTACGCATCCATCTTGATTTATAGCACTTTGAAGAAAAGCATCCATTTCTTCAGGTCAAACTTGGATGTGATGTAATTAATTAATTTACACACTCTGAATAGTATATTAAAACTTCCTCCCCGCAAGTTCGTCCCTCCTTTTATCTAACCTTTGGAATTTTGCACTTAACCAAGGACTATTGTCTAAACCCCCACTATCTGAAGAATTACACCATGTAACAATTTTTTTAAAAAAATTGTTCCCAATTGTTAAGTGTGTTTTCCTGATTGTTTGTACCTTAAATGAATAGAAAAAAAAAGGTATTATTCCCTGTAAACCTTGCTTTTGTGGTCAGCACAATGATATTTTGAAATTGATCTATTTTAAAGGATATTCACAATATTTCAAGATACTTAAGAAGCTTCTGAAATTGTGAGAACTATCAAGAAGTTTCTAGAACTGTCCAGAATTATCTAGAACTTTCTGGGACTGTACATAATTGTAGGTAGCTGTATAACTACACTTATATAGGGCCACTATAGACCTTCCTGAGAGATGGAGAGACAGAATCTAATTGATTGGTATTGCATAGTAAGTGGGCAATGGCCATCACAGACAAAGGGGAATTGACCTAGACAGACAGGTGTGAATTTAATATCTATTCAGATTCTGATAACAACAGTATTCACACTTCACCGCACACCCATTACAGGAGGAGCTTAGGAATGTAAATGTATATACTGTATTGTGTGTTACTCTGATACCGGGTGATCAATCTTGCTCTGCTGAATCCTCAGTACACTCTTGTACTTTAATACTGCATGGAATAAAGACAATTTTTATCAAGTTTGGAGAGACATCCTTTTTCCTTACAGTACACAGCAACTTAGTCAATTTAGATGGCATCAAGAGGTTGCATGCATCCAGCAGACGCATTTTGCTACGTATGTGGCCAGTTTATAAAGACAAGAGCGAAAAAGTATTCTGTGGAAGCATCTGCTAAGATGTGTGAGGCCTACAAAGCATACTTCGGCATGCCTGTTGGTGACCAAAACAAACCTTAGGCGCCTCATTTCACATATGAGCACTGCAAGAAAACTCTTGAAGGTAAGTGGATAAATACTACTCTCTTAAATAGCAGCTTAACTGTGTTAATATTGTAAATAGGACTAGTCATTAGTGTGAAATAGGCCTAAATCAAATTCTCAATCCAAATTTCATTTTGTTTGTTTATAGGTTGGTACAGGGGAGAGAAGAGAGCCATGCATTTTGCTATCCCAAGAATTTGGCATGAACCGATTGATCACTCAACTAATTGCTACTTCTGCATGGTGGACCCTTCCAAACGTTGCACTGGCAAAAATGCACTGCCTGTAATGTATCCTGACATTCCTTCATCTATTGCCCCAGTACCACACTACCTTGAACTTCCTGTACCAACACCTCCAGGCAGAGCTACACCACCTTCAAAAGAAAGCAGCAGGTCAGACACTGAGGAAGACATTGAAGATCACGATTTCTCTTCATATGCAGATGAGGAGCGGAAGTCATACTACCCTAACCAAAAAGACCTCAACGATCTGATCAGAGACCTTGGTCTCACCAAGTCCAATGCTGAGCTTCTGACATCAAGGCTCAAGCAATGGAACTTATTAGATGAAAGCGTCCAAGTCACAGATCAGAGTAAGCGTCACCAGGTTTTTTCCATTTCCGTCAGTCATCAAGATAGACTTTGCTTCTGCAACAATGTGGCCGGTCTATTCGAAGCTATAGGTATCACCTGTAACCCAAATGAGTGGCGCCTCTTCATAGACAGCTCATGCAAGAGCCTCAAAGCCGTGCTGCTTCACAATGGGAACAAGTATCAGTCTCTTCCTGTAGCTCACTCATTGCACCTGAAAGAGAATACACCAGTGTCAAGATGTTGCTAGGTGCCTTGAAATATGATGAGTATGGCTGGGAAGTTATCAGAGATTTCAAAATGGTGTCATTCCTGATGGGCCTCCAAGGTGGTTTTACTAAGTATCCTTGCTTTATTAGCCTTTGGGACAGCCGGGGATACTGAAGCGCACTACTACAGGCAGGACTGGCCTCAGTGGACAGAGTTCACTGGGGAAAGAACAATATAAAGTGGGAGCCATCTACATCATCTTCATCTTCTGAATCTGACAGTTCCAAAGGCTGACACTCATAACAAGAAGTAGTTGCCGAGGTATTGCAAAACAGCCTCAAATAGGGTGGAGGTCATTGAGTTTACCCCTCCTGCCCAGCAGGAGCTGGGAATTCTCACCTCACTGGGTGAGAATGAGACTAACTCTGGCAACAACCCCCTGATAAGTTGACATGTGATCCCTGTGACCATCCCAGTGGAGCTAAGGGTGCCTTTGTCAGGCACCCAGGGGAAGATGTTAACCCTTTTGAACTTGGGGATGTACCAGATATGTAATTACCCATGAGATGGTAGAGAAACTAAGACTGAGAAAACTGAGACATAGCCTTTTGCCAGCTAGATGGGTCGGTAGCATGTCGGGCAGCTCACTTCATAACTGAAGAGGTAAAAATGTGGATGGGTAGCCACAAAGTGACATTGAGTTTCATTGTGGCACCCAGAATGGAGAACCCCCTCCCACTTGAATTAACCTGGCTCCACAAATGGAACCCTCTTGTGAACTGGAGGGATGGGCGTCTAAGAATCTGTTCCCAACCATGACAAAAGGGGAAGAGAAACCCACTCCAAGAGCCAAAAGTGCCATGATTACAAGGGAATTAGGAGCTGCAGTGCAGGAGTGGACAGAAGGAGAGGAGAAAATCCCAAAGGAATACTGGAATCTCAGTGATTATGCATGCATCGCTGAGGATTTTAAACACATCAGAGGTGGGCTCCCTGAAGAGGTTTCGAAAAGTTGATAGAAACTCCAAAAAAGTCCCTTAAATTCCTTAAAAAGTGGATAAAAAGGAAGAGAAATTAAAGGAGAATAAAAAGAGGTGAAAAAAAAAGTTTAGAAAAGGTGGATGCTGCTGGGTGCCATTCATTCTGAAGTTGGAAACAGTGAGTAAAACACAAAGAAAAGATGGCTGAGGGAGGAGCCAAGCCAGAGGAAGGCATGGAAGGAAAGATAGATAAACTGCTACTGATGTTTGGCTATATGGAGATTTAAAGCAATGGAAAGTGTATTCAGGGGCCTTGTTAGTGATGTACAAGAGCTTAAAAGAGCAAAAAGAGAAAATTGAAATAACTGAAAAAGAAATGAAAGCCAAAGTTAGAAGGACAAATGATATCACAGAACAGCAAAACTTCAGACTTGCCAATTTAGAAGATCGCCAGAGGAGACAGAACTTATACTTCTGTAATTTTAAGCAAGGTTTTGGAGAAGGAATGAGATTATCATTCAATAATAGTTCAAAGCAAATGATGTGGACATTGATGTAGATGATATAGAGAGGGCCCACTGCAGTATCGGCCGCAGAGACCCGCAAAGACAAAGAGATATTGTTGTTGCATTTGCAAGTGAAGGGAAGGCCGAAAAGCTTTATAAACATTTGAGAAATATCACAGATCTTAAGCAAGATGGAAATGAGATAAGAGTTTTAAGAGACCTCTCTCAACAAACTTTGCAAGAGAGGGCTGCTTTGAGACCAATTACAATTCTTTTGTTCCGGAGTGGTGTCAAATTTACTTGGGGATTTCCTCCAGCCATTTTGGTGCATCAAGGAAATGTGATGTACAGAGCGCGTACATACAAAGAGGGAAGAAATTTGTTGCAACAATTGGGCATAGAATTTGAAGAATGGAGAGATCAAAGAGGAGAAGATGGAGAGTCAAGTGGAGCAGCATCTGGAACTATCAAAAGAGGGGCCAATGTAGCAACTGATTCAAATGCAAGGGGAACCCCTGAGGACACTTTCCAGGCAGAGCTGGAGGAGAATGAAAGAGAAGAGCAACTGAAAGCCTTAGAGGCACGTGTTGCAGCTTTAAGAAAAGAGAAGGGGAGGAAACCAAGACAGGCAAGAGTGAAGAAATTGATGAAGATTTGCTAATGACTCTTTCTTTTTTTTGGAATTGTTTTTGGAGCCTTTTTTCTGCCAGGTTTCCCTTCTTTCTCTTTGTGGGGGAAGGGAACAGCACAATACAAAAAGAGCTGAATGCTAAAGGGGGAATTAAGAAGGGGGAGGGGGGACTTTAAAAAGTTGTTGCAAGGGGAGCCAGATGGCTGGGAGTGTAATCAGGATTGGTGCCTTCATGGAAGGACAAGTATTTAACTTGTCATTCGCTAGAGGGGGGAATCATAGTGGGAGGCACTTCGGGGGGAGGGAGGAATAGGATAAAAAGAAGAAAAATAAGTAAATTAGGAACACTACAAAAGGGAAAAGGAATTATAATTATAGATGATGAGTGACTGGACTATTATGGCTTTAAATGTGAATGGATTGGGATCAAATTTGAAACGTTATACAGTATTAAGGATGGCCAGGGATAATAGGGTGGATATTATGATTTTAATAGAAACACATAAACGACATCGAAGAATGGATAAAATTATAATTGATAATAATTGAAAATGGAAATGAGTCTCAGGGTAACTAAAATAGTAGAGGTGTGGTGATTCTTATCCATCAGAAGGTTCCATTAGAGGTGGTGGAAATTCAAAGAGATAGGGAAGGGAGATGGTTATTTGTTAAAGGGAAAATAAATAAAATAATAATAATATGGCAGCAATTTATGCTCCAAATGTGAACACGAAGCAATTCATAATAAATACAAAGAGAAAGTTAGGTAATTTGGGGGAGGGCACAATGTTTTTGGCAGGAGATTTAATATGCAATTAACAATGGGAATGGCAAATAGAAGAACGTTGCATATAAATAGACTTAATATGGTTGATCTTCATTTAGATGTACTAAATAGATGTAATTATTCCACAAGACATAACATATTCATCTGCATTGATTATATATTAATGAATGGGATGGAGAATGTACAAGTTAAAAAAATCAGAAATCAAAAGCCTATGGTTGTCAGATCATGCCCCACTACTAGCGGTGGTTAGAATGGGTTAGGAAAGAAATCAAAGAATTTGGAGATATAATACACTTGTAACCTCACATGAATAAGATAAACTTAAATTGCTAACAGAATTACATGAATATTTTAAAATAAATGATGTAGGGGAGATAGAGAAATCAATTTTTTGGGACACATGTAAGGCATTTATGAGGGGGCAATATATAAGTATGGAAGCTGATATAAGGAAGAGATGGGGAAGAGAAAGGGAGGCTAAGATAAGGGAAATAGATTTGATACAAGAGCAATTGAGCGAAACGAGAAGAAGAGAATGGAAATTTTTATTGAAATTAAAAAAGAAACAATTGAAACTGTTCAATGGGGGATGAAATCAGTGAAACAAATGGCAAGATATTTAAAGAAGAGAAAGGAAAAATCTTGTATAACAGTATTAAGAGATTCTAGTGGTCACCATCCTAAAAATGGACTGGGATTTAAGGGACCCGGGCTCCTATCATCCTATCAGTTTGGCAAATCAGGATTATTAAAATATATAAAATATTTATAAAGACATTGCCAAATTGAATTGAGAACATTTTGCCAAAAATTATTGAGGAAAATCAATATGAGTTTGGAAAGGGAAGGAAGATAAGTGAACCAATAAGGACTGTTGTAAATGTGATACGCCATGCTACTGTGACTAAGAGGAAATTGGGAATTTTGAGAATTTTGAAATTAGATATGTATAAAGCCTTTGATAAGGTAGATAGAAATGATTATATAAATTATTTAAGGAGTTAAATATGGGAGATACATTTTGTGAGATTATAAAGGGAATATATAGTGAGAATGCAGCATATATAAGAGTGAATGGACAAAGAACGCACAGTTTTAAAATTCAAAATGGGATTAAGCAAGGCTGCCCACTATCTCCAATGTTATTTGTAATGGTAATAGAGATGCTAGCCAATACTATAAGACAGAATAATGATTGGGAAGGATATAAAATTGGAGAATTAGAAATAAAATTAAACTTATTTGCAGATTATGCAACTATATTGACTCAGACTCCGATAGAAATGATTAAAAGAATAAAGATTATATTACAAAAGTTTAAACAGCAATCAGGGGTATCAGTTAATAGGGTAAAACCAGAGATTATGTGTTTAAATACAAGAGAACAGATACAAATTAGGAAAGAATCTGGATTGAAGTTGGGACTAAAGAAAATGAAATATTTGGGGGTATGGTTATTAAGGAATCTGGGGAAAACAATGGAGGTTCATTATAGACAAATATGGAGGAAAATGTTAAAACAGATGAAGAGAAAGGATTAAGAAGATTGGTAAAGATAAGAGCATTAAAAATGATGATAATTCCTAAAATGATGTATCTGTTTCAGGTATTGTCAGGTGTTTTACCAGGGGCAAAGTTAAGGGAATGGGACAGAAGATTAAATTTTTTGGTAGAAGATAAAAGGCCAAGAGTAAGGAAAAATGGCTAATAGCAAATGAAAAAGATGGTGGATGAGGCTACCCAATTTAGAGTAGTATAGAGATGCATTCCAAATTGAAAGATTAATGGAGCTGCAAGTATTTGAAAATAAATGGGTTAAATTGGAAAAAGAAATTATTGGGATAAGGAATAGAGAGTTAATATTTACAAGGTGGAATAAAAGTGTTTTAGATAAATTAATAGGCCCTTTGAAAGGGACCTTAGAAATTTGGGGGAAATGGCAGGGGAAATTAGGATTAAATAAATCAAAGATGTCGACGTTGTATGTAATAAATAGAGATAATGAAACAAACCTAAATAAGGCAATAGGTGAGTTGAAGGACAGGGAGATAAATAGAGTAGAACAGTTATATGAGAATGATGGAAGGGTTAGTAGAAACTGAATAGAATGGTATAGCAAGCAGAGATGGTTGCAAATAAATGCAATATTCACATACTTTGATAAGGTAGATAGAGATGAATGAATTAATTGAATTAATTAATTAATTAATCAATCTAATATAGAAATGAAAGTTTGAATTAAGATGGGCATAATATAGAGTTTGATATGGTTTAAACTGATGTGATGTAATTTTTAAATGTAAGGTGGGAAAAAGATTGTTTTTTTTTTTTAGGTTTTCTTTATTTGATAATATTACGTAAGTTCTATAGAATGTTTTTTTTAATGAAAGAAAATAAGCCTGCTTTTACTGATTAATGGAAAAATAATTTTTTTATATATGTTTTACTCTAAGCATGGTTTCAGAGTTTGTACTTATGTATTTTTTTAAATTCTATGTTGGAGAAAAAATAAAATTTCTATTTGGAAAAAATGCAATGTGCACATACTTGAATGAAATAGAAAATAAAGAAACACTACTAAGGAAGAGACAGAATAAGAGAAAATTTTAAGAGAAAAAAGCGATGCAAGTAATATATACAGGATGTTAACACAGGCAGATGGGTGCATGATCCAGGGATTAACTAGATAGTGGCAAAGTTAATTACAAATAGGCGTACAAGAGATGAAGAATATAGTGCAGAATACTGTATAAGGAAAATTAAGAATACAGGGGTTAGAGAAATGAGGAGGAAAATTTTACATAAGTGGTATCATACACCTGCACAACTTGGTACTTTTATCAGAATGTTAAGGGTGCCTGTTGGCATGGATGCAAGGAGAGAGGAGTATTTATGCACATGTTTTGGGAGTATTTGGTAGTGCAGAAATTCTGGAAAGAGGTGCAAGAGGAAATTAATAGGATGTTAAATATAAAATGGGTGATTACAAAGAAAATGGCAGTACAGTGATCCCTCAATTAGCGCGGGGGTTACGTTCCAAGACCTCCCGCGCTAATCGTTTTTCCGTGTTATAGTGGTGCGGAAGTAAAAACACCATCTGCGCATGCGCGCCCTTTTTTTCCCATGGCCGCACATGCGCAGATGGTGGAGTTTGCGTGTGGGCAGCGGGGAAGACCCAGGGAAGGTTCCTTTGGCCGCCCAACAGCTGATCTGCTCCGCAGCGCGGAAGCAGCGAGGAGCTGAAGATGGAGTTTCCCCGTTGCCCAGGCAAAGGGGAAACCCCATCTTCGGCTCCTCGCTGCTGCCGCGCTGCAGAGCAGATCAGCTGTTGGGCGGCCAAAGGAACCTTCCCTGGGTCTTCCTGCTGCCCAGGCAAAGGAGAAACCCCAAGAGAGCCAAAAGAGCACCGGGCCGGTTGGTTCCCAACCAAAAGAGTTTACCCCGATTGTCCTCGGTGGGGGAAAACAGCGCGTCGCCAGGCTCCCCATCTTCAAGAGAGGCGCGACGGCTAGCCAGGATCCACGCAGGGGAGAAAAGGCGCGCGCTCCCAGCCGCTGCGCCCCGCTTGGAGAGCAGCGGCGAGCAGAGCACAGAAGACGACGAGGCTTTCGAGGGCTCCAAGGCGGGCGGCGGCGCGTCCTTCGAGCACGCCGGCGTCGACCCCAAGCTGAAGGCGGCCACCACACACACACGCCGCCGCCATCCACCCTGCCGGGTTCCCCGCTTGCTACCTCTTCGCCTTCTCCCGCCTCCGAGGCCGACCAGCCCAAGCCGCAACAGATACACACACACATACACGCACTCCCTCTCTCGCGCTCACACAGACGCACTCAGACAGAAAAGAAAAAAAAATCCCCAAAAGAGAGGGACAAGAGGCAGGCACAAAGCGGGGGCACAAGGGGAGCTGCCCGGCAGAGGTTGCTTTTTTTCTTCTCGTGGGCAAGTGGAGGGGGGGAGAGAGAAGGAAAGAGAGAGAAGGAAAGAAAGAGATGAGAGAGGGAGGAAGAGAGTGTGAGAGAGGAAGAAAGAGAGAGAGAAATGATAGAAAAAAGGGGAGAAAAAAAGAGAAATGAGAAAATGATTGAAGCAGAGAATGACAGGAAAGAAAGAGAAAGAGACAGAGAAGTGACTCTTGCTGATGACGTATGACGTCATCGGGTGGGAAAAACCGTGGTATAGCAAAAAAACCGTGGAGTATTTTTTAATTAATATTTTTTGAAAAACAGTGTTGTAGCGTTTCGCACTAATCGAGACCGTGCTAATCGAGGGATCACTGTATTAGTAATAAGGAGTGATATGGGAGAATTCAGAGAAATTTAAAAAGCAGGTATAGAAAGTACACAATAGTTTTAGATTGAAAAGATAGACAATGCAAAATTGGTACCGGTACATGGTAGAACACAGTTTGAAATTATGGATATAAAGATGAATAATGATTATGAAAATAAATTGCAGGAACTGATGGGACAATGGGACAGGGTTACAGGTTATATGGTCAGTAGAATTCAAGACCAAGGTATAAAGAATAAATTGGAATCACTCTATAATTTGTAAATATTGTAATGTTCTTGGTTTAAAATGCTATAAATAAGGTACACCCTCATTTTGGTGGAGGGGTTTGAATGTTGTCGGGTGGAGGGAGCACGCATCACTGAGCACTGTGTTTTATGTAGTGTGTATGTGTTATTATTATAAAAAACCAATTAAAAATTATTATTAAAAAAAGGAATACTGGGAGCTCAGGGAGGCATTCTGTGAGTGGGACTCTCATGCGCTCCTGCCCCCTCACCTCACAGATTGCAGCATAGAAATCCTCCCCGTGACAAAACTCCCCAAGCTAAAAATGTATTTGATGTCTCCACAAGAGTTGAAGACTTTATTGACAAGAATTTGAAGTGGGGATTCATCCAACCAGCTAGACCAGGGGTGGCTGCTCCAGTGTTGTTTCAATGCTTAGGGAAGTTTGGAATAAGATATGGGGAAAATATTCAATTTCACATGTCTTTATGTCACTAACTCATGTGGATTATGGGAATATTTGTCTCCTTACCCTAACCATAAAGGCTTCACCTTATCTGAATGTGTGAATCCAGTATGAAATTTTCATTGCCAAGTGATTCTTTTTCAATTTTTTATGATGAAGCAAGTTTTTGGTGCCTTAATTAATAATAAGAGAATAAAATAGTCATTGAAAATATCATTCTTGATCATTTATGATCTTATGGATAATCATTGCTTAGGAACTGAGGTTTCAATACACATTACTAAAGATTAATAACTTCAATTGTCCTTTTTCTATTTAGTTTGCTTCCATTTATGGAACATGTTCTAACCACTTATAACTAGGAAAGTTGTACTGTGGGGTATAGTCTGCACATTAAGAACTGGCACGAAATAATACTTAAAATAAAACTAAGAGAGGAAGTCTCTTAAATTTATTTATTTATTGGATTTGTATGCCGCCCCTCTCCGAAGACTCGGGGCGGCTAACAGCAATAACAAGACAGCATACAATAATAATCCAATACTAAGAACAATTAAAAATCCATTATTATAAAAACCAAACATACATAAAGACATACCATGCATAAAATTGTAAGGGCCTAGGGGGAAAGAGTATCTCAATTCCCCCATGCCTGGTGGCAGAGGTGGGTTTTAAGTAGCTTACGAAAGGCAAGGAGGATGGGGGCAATTCTAATCTCTGGGGGGCACTACTCCGCAAGGGCTCCCCAACTCCCCCCTGGTTAAGAAGGGAGCAGGTTACCCTAAACAGAGCGGCCGGGCGGGATTCCGCTGATGCAATCAAGGCGGCATGATACGCACATATTGCCGCCTTGAGCGACACTTTGTAAGTCTTAATATGAGCTTTTACAAGTGTTCGATCAGATTCGGACTTACAAATGGCCAAAAAGTTCCTACAGGTATCTGCTTCCAAATTAAAATAGTAAGGAAGCAGCCAGGAAGAATACATAATGAAAGGAGCAGGAGAAATTGCGACAGTAAAGAAACAGGAATTTTATTGTGATACAATAGCGTAGAGTTCTGCACTTCTTCAGTAAGATTCAATATGAACCATGCCAAAGCAATTTATTGCCATTTCTAAAACTATTCCCAGATGTGTGGGTTAAATATATTTAACTCAGCAGTGACCCATGCTAAAATGGCAGGGTAAATAAGCCCACAGGATTATGTATTTAGTGGGAAGGCAGAAGACATGGCGATGTGCTGAAGGTTGCTCTTTTCTGCAGATGCTTATATTTGCACCTGAACTGTTCTTTTGCAATTGAACTGTCCCATGTAACATATAATAGCTAAAATATGCATAGTTTCCCCCCCCCCATCAAACAGCTTATGTATCCCGACCAGCTGCTTCCAGAGATTCAGTAATCACTGGGCATCTTTGCAGGTTGACTGTTCCACTTGGCAAAATATTTGATAGCAAATTACCACACAACACAGAATGCCACAGTGTGAAAGTGTTTCATGTGATTTCCACATGTCTTTTGGTATTGGTAGGGAGATTTCTTGATAAAAATGTTCTTGGTGTAAAGAGGAAATAACTATAAATAAAATGAAGTATTTGGGTCAAGGGTAATGCCCAGGTGGTAATGACTGTCAATCTATTTTTCGAGTTTGTAAAATGTTTTTTAAAAAAAACAAAGCAAACTAAGCAAGCCCTGAGGGAAATTTTTAAACATTCTTGAAATATTAATTAATCTAACATTTTACTGTTATTTACCAAAGATTACAGAAGCATAAAAATGGTTTGCTGGATTGGGTAAGTCTTGGTTAGACTTGATAAGCTCCAGATAGAAGATTTCTTGAGCACAGTTTAATGCATGTGGCATCCAAGAATCACTTTGAGCCAATTACTTTACTAGTCTCTGCTAAGCCAAAATTAGCAAACATTCTTATGGAAGCATCCTGAGTGGCACATGCCAAGCTGAGACTGAGATGCAACTTCATATTCCACCCCTCTCACTTTTACTTCTGATGCAGCTGGGGTAGGGGTAAAAGGAAGTTAATAACTGATTAAGCATTTCCTCAGATTGATACTCTCCTTTTGAGTGTCACAAATGCTAAAGCAGTGTTTCCCAACGTTTTTTGAGCCGCGGCACACTATTCACATTTAGAAAATCCTGGGGAACATTGAGCGGGGGGGCGGGGCGCTAAAAAAAAGTTTGGGCAAAAAAAAATCTCTCTTCCTCCCTTTCGCTCTCTTTCTCTCTCTCCCTCTTTCTCTCTCTCCCTTCCTTCCTCTTTCTTTCCCCCTCTCTCTCCATCTCTTTGTTTCTCCCTTCCTTCCTCTCCTTTTTGCCCTCCTTCTCTCTCCCTCCTTCCCTCCCTCTATGTCTTTCCCTCACCCTCCTTCCCCCTCTTTCTCCCTCTCTTTCTCTCTCTCCCTCTCTCCCTCTCTTGCTATCTTTCTCTCCCCCCTCTCCCTCTCTTGCTATCTCTTGCTATCTCTTTCTCTCTCCCCCTCCCTCTCTCTTTCTCTCCCCCCTCCCTCTCTCTTTCTCTCTCTCCCTCTCTTGCTATCTCTTTCTCTCTCTCTTCCCACTCTCTCCCTCTCTCTTTCTCTCTCTCCCTCTCTTGCTATCTCTTTCTCTCCCCCCTCTCCCTCTCTTGCTATCTCTTTCTCTCCCCCCTCTCCCTCTCTCTTTCTCCCTCTCCCTCTCTTGCTATCTCTTTCTCTCCCCCCTCTCTCCCTCTCTCTTTCTCTCCCTCCCTCTCTTGCTATCTCTTTCTCTCCCCCCTCTCTCCCTCTCTCTTTCTCTCTCCCTCTCTCTCTCCCTCTCTTGCTATCTCTTTCTCTCCCCCCTCTTTCCCTCTCTCTTTCTCCCTCTCCCTCTCTTGCTATCTCTTTCTCTTCCCCCCTCTCTCCCTCTCTCTTTCTCTCCCTCCCTCTCTTGCTATCTCTTTCTCTCCCCCCTCTCTCCCTCTCTCTTTCTCTCTCTCCCTCTCTCCCTCTCTTGCTATCTTTCTCTCCCCCCTCTCCCTCTCTTGCTATCTCTTTCTCTCTCCCCCTCCCTCTCTCTTTCTCTCCCCCCTCCCTCTCTCTTTCTCTCTCTCCCTCTCTTGCTATCTCTTTCTCTCTCTCTTCCCACTCTCTCCCTCTCTCCCTCTCTCTCTCCCTCTCTTGCTATCTCTTTCTCTCCCCCCTCTTTCCCTCTCTCTTTCTCCCTCTCCCTCTCTTGCTATCTCTTTCTCTCCCCCCTCTCTCCCTCTCTCTTTCTCTCCCTCCCTCTCTTGCTATCTCTTTCTCTCCCCCCTCTCTCCCTCTCTCTTTCTCTCTCTCCCTCTCTTGCTATCTCTTTCTCTCCCCTCTCTCTCCCTCTCTTTCTCTCTCTCCCTCTCTTGCTATCTCTCTCTCTTTCTTTCCCCCTCTCTCTCCATCTCTTTGTTTCTCTGCCCTCCTTCTCTCTCCCTCCTTCCCTCCCTCTGTCTTTCCCTCACCCACCTTCCCCCTCTTTCTCCCTCTCTTTCTCTCTCTCCCTCTCTTGCTATCTTTCTCTCCCCCCTCTCCCTCTCTTGCTACCTCTTGCTATCTCTTTCTCTCCCCCCTCCCTCTCTCTTTCTCTCCCCCTCCCTCTCTCTTTCTCTCTCTCCCTCTCTTGCTATCTCTTTCTCTCTCTCTTCCCACTCTCTCCCTCTCTCTTTCTCTCTCTCCCTCTCTTGCTATCTCTTTCTCTCCCCCCTCTCCCTCTCTCTTTCTCTCTCTCCCTCTCTCTCCCTCTCTTGCTATCTCTTTCTCTCCCCCCTCTTTCCCTCTCTCTTTCTCCCTCTCCCTCTCTTGCTATCTCTTTCTCTCCCCCTCTCTCCCTCTCTCTTTCTCTCTCTCCCTCTCTTGCTATCTCTTTCTCTCCCCCCTCTCTCCCTCTCTCCCTCTCTCTCCCTCTCTTGCTGTCTCTTTCTCTCCCCTCTCTCTCCCTCTCTTTCTCTCTCTCCCTCTCTTGCTATCTCTCCCTCTCTCTCTCCCTCTCTTGCTATCTCTTTCTCTCCCCCCTCTCTCCCTCTCTCTTTCTCCCTCTCCCTCTCTTTCTCTCCCCCTCTCTCTTTCTCTCTCTCCCTCTCTTGCTATCTCTTTCTCTCCCCCCTCTCTCCCTCTCTCTTTCTCCCTCTCCCTCTCTTTTTCTCCCCCCTCTCTCCCTCTCTCTTTCTCTCTCTCCCTCTCTTGCCATCTTTTTCTCTCCCCCCTCTCTCTTTCTCTCAGCAGCAGCATTGGGCAGTAGCCGTGGGGCGGCTGCAAGGTCGTCATCTGTGAGGCGGAGCTCTGGAATGGAGGCACTGATGGCGGTAGCTAGACATGTTGCTAGACGCCGTACATACTGACGTTGCGCTGGGCATGGACGTGGGGCTGGAGCCTCCGTCCCGGCCCAGACAGCAGGCAAGTGCCAGCCACGCAATTCTAGCATGTCCAGCCGCTGCCGTCGGTGCCTCTGTTCCAGATCTCCGCCTCACAGCTGACCACTCTGCCGCTGCCCCACGGCTACTACCCGCTGCCGCTGCCACTGCCATCACCCTCCCACTGCGCACCGCCCTCCCACCAGGCCCCAAAGCTCACCTGCTGCTGCCGCCAGGGAAGCTCCAGCCGGGCGGGGCGCTGCAGTTGCCGGAAAACTTGGAAGGCGCAAAGAAGGAAGCTCAGCTTCTGTTCTCACAACTTTTTGCTCTTTGCAAAAAATTTCGAGACCAGAAGCTGAGCTGCTTTCTTCGCGGCACACCTGACCATGTCTCGCAGCACACCAGTGTGCCGCGGCACACCGGTTGGGAAACACTGTGCTAAAGGATGCCTCACAGATTCATTCTGGCACTACATTACATTCCACATTTTCTACAGCATGCCCAGTGAAGCAGCTCTTTTCTCTTAGAAAATAAAACTACTATGAATACTTGTAAAGAAACAAGTAGAGGAAAGACAGAGATTAAAGGACATTTCTCATCTCTGATATTTTTCAAAGGAGAGGGAACCAAATCCAGTCTTTTAAATATATCCTTCTCAATAAGAACTACAGTATATGTAGGTAAATGACTTAGTAAAGGAAACAAACTGCAGTAGAGTAGAAAGCATTAAATTTCATCCTTGAGAGCCCTAGTTGTGAATCTATTCAGATAATGATAACTCATCCTAGAACAGTGTTTTTCAAACAGACATGGTCAGGTGTGCCGCGAAGTTCAGCAAGAGAGAGAAAGAAAGCAAGAGAGAAAGAAAGAGAAAGAAAGCAAGAGAGAGAGAGAGAGAGAGGCAGGGAAGGAGGGAGAGATAGAAAGAGAGCAAAAAAGAGAGGAAGGAAGGAAGAGAGAAAGAGGGATGGAGAGAGAGAGGAAGGAAGGAAGAGAGAGAAAGAGGGAGAGAAATAGAGTGAAAGGGAAGAAAAGAGAGAGATACTTTTTTTTCTCCAAACTTTTTTTAGCCCACCCACTCCCCGCCCACTCAAGGTGCCCCATTATTTTGTATATATAAAAAATGTGCCACAGCTCAAAAAAGGTTGAAAATCACTGTCCTAGAACACCCCTTAGCTGGACTATGCAACATATACAGTGATCCCCCGGTTATTGCGTCCCCGACCATTGCGAACAGGCTAATTTGCAATTTTTGAACCCGGAAGTCAGAACACCATCTGCGCATGCGTGCCCTTTTTTTCTATGGCCACGCATGCGTAGATGGCGCCGGGCAGATCAGCTGCTGGGCGGCTTCCCTAGGTCTTCCCCCTCTTGGCGGGCATCAGCGAGGAGTTTCCCCACCGCCCACGCAAACTCCTCGCTGCTGCCGCTTCGCTCAGGCCGCTTCCCAGCTGAGTACTCAGCTGGGAAGCGGCCCGGGCGAACGGCTTGTCCGCAGCCTGCCTGCCCGCGCGCCCGCGGCTCGCGCGCCCTTCTCCCGCCCACGCCGTTCGCTCGGGCCGCTTCCCAGCTGAGTACTCAGCTGGGAAGCGGCCCGAGCGAACGGCTTGTCCGCAGCCTGCCCACGCCGTTCACTCCCCCTCTTGCTGGCGGGAGAGCGAGAAGCCCTCCCCAGCACCCGCTCGCCCGCCCTTCGCCGCTTGCCCGCCCTTTGCCCGGCCACCCGCCCTTCGCTCGCTGCTCACCCGGGTTCGGGGGGGTTGCTGGCAAGCCGCCCATGCCGGCGGCGACGTTTTAAAACAGCGGCGCGGCTTTCCAATGAGTCCCGAAGACAAACGCGGAAGTTTGACGTTTGTCTTCGGGACTCATTGGAAAGCCGCGCGGCTGTTTTAAAACGTCGCCGCCGGCATGGGGGGCTTGCCAGCACCCCCCGGACTCCCAACCCGGGTTTGGGGGGCTGCTAGGAAGCCCCCCATGCTGGCGGCGACGTTTTAAAACAGCCGCGCCGCCCCCAATCTTCGGCTCCTCGCTAGCGCTGCGGGAGTAAAAACACCATCTGCGCATGCGCAGATGGTGTTTTTACTTCCGCAGCGCTACTTCGCGAAAACCCGCTCGTTGCGGGGGGTCCTGGAACGGAACCCTCGCAATGAGCGGGGGATCACTGTATTGCATCCTTTGGAGATGAGTCAGAAGCTACAACTAATATAGAATGCAGTGGTTGGATTAATGATGAAGCAAATCCACTATTGGAAAATAACATCAAATGTTATTGGATAGGTTCAACTATAGTCAAAGTTCAAGTCAAAGTTCTGGCTATTATAGCAATAACACTTATATACCACTTCACAGTGTTTTACAGCCCTTTCTAAGCAGTTTACTAAGTCAGCATTCTGCCTTCAACAATCTGGGTCCTCATTTTACCAACCTCAGAAGGATGGAAGCCTATGAGAATCTAACTGCTAGTAGTTGGCAGAATTAGCCTGCAATGCTGCATTCTAACCACTGCGGCACAACTGCTCTAAAATCCCTATAAAGTCTTGTACAGTGGTCCCTCGACTTGCGCGTTCTCGATTAGCGCGAAACGCTGCAACGCGGTTTTTCAAAAAATATTATTTAAAAAATAAAATATTAAAATATTATTTTAAAAAAAAAATTTTTTTTTTTAAAAATTTTTTTTTTATTCTGTTCCCTGAATGGAGACCGCCGGCCGCTCAATCGGGCCGGCAGGGAACAGAATGGAGCCTTCCGCGGCGGGGCTGGTAAGGGGGGGAGCCGAGGGGGGAGCAGCAGGGAGCCCACGTTGGAGACCCTCCGCGGCGGCGGGGGCTGCTGCTGTTGCTGCTGGCTGTTGTTTCCGCCGCTGCCTCTCTTAAGGTCGCCTGGGGGCGGTTGGGGGGGTCGGGCCCCGCGTCTCCTGGAGGGTGGCGGCGCAGCAGCCTGCCTCCCCCGCGCTTTACTGCGGCCGCATCGGGGCGGCGACCTGAGGGGGTGCCGCGAGCGGGTTGCGGAGCGGCGGCAGCAACTCCTGAAGGGGGCTCCCGCGCGAGCCAGCCGGGAAATCCTCGCGCCTTCCGCCCGCTCTCCCGACAGGCACTAAACTTGCAACTTCTCCCCGGCGCCGGCCGTGCAAGTTTAGTGCCTGTCGGGAGAGCGGGCGGAAGGCGAAGGTCCAAAGTCCGTATCCCTCCGCTGGAGGGAATCGGCGGGTACGCGTCTTCTCTCTTTAAAAAGCCCGAAGAGGGGATTGCGGAACCTCGCCCCATTGTAAATACAGAGCGGGAGGAAGGGGAGGGGGGCGGCGGCAAGGAACATGGCAGGGAGCGGAGGCGCGGGCGAGACCAAACGCCGCGGAAAGCAGAGGGGAGGACGCGGGGTCGAGGCGCCTCGGGCCGGCCAGCCCGCGTCGCCGCTTCTCGGCCCGGCGCCCCTCGGGTTGGACTCTCTTTCAGCCGCCGCCAGTCCGGAGAGCGTAGGCGAGGCGGCCCGCGGTTCACCATCCACATCCTCCAGTTTGTTGTTCTCATGGCGCTCTGGCAATTCTCCATTCCTTTCGTCCTTCAGAGCTTTTAAGAATGACGGTGAGCGGGGCGAATCGGGCGGGCGGGGGGTAGCGGCAAGGAGCCCGGAAAAATCACCATTGCATTGCCAGCCTCCGAATTTGCGTCGCTCCACCTTCTGCGCATGTGCGGCCAGGGCGCACATGCGCAGAAGGTTTTTTACTTCCGCATCCAGTATAACGCGGAAATCGGTTAGCGCGGGAGGTCTTGGAACGTAACCCCCGCGCTAACCGAGGGATCACTGTATAGCATATCATCAACCTATATCAGGAAACACCTTGCTCCTGAATCTTTCAAAGGTCTCAAGAGTTACACCATGTAGGGATTGGATGACAAAAGTTTTTAGTATTAGCCCCAGACTCCGAAATACATGAAAAATGTATAAATACACCCCAATGAAAATTTTGATTTCCCCCCCCCAACATATTTCAATACAGATATTTGAGCTTTATTTCTGGGGTCATTAGATACCACCCCCTGGCTGATGAATGTATTGTGAGCTTGTTGACTGAATGGGTATGAGAGTATTTTAATTGGTTCTTAGGTTTTTTAGATTATTAATTTTAATAAATTAATTGGATTTAGGATGTATATTGTTTCCTGTATGTTGTAAGCCACCCTGAGTCTTCGGAGAGGGGCGGTATATAAATCCAATAAATAAATAAATAAATAATAAATTTCAACAATCTTGATAAAAGAGATATACCAAAATCACCACCATTGACACTTTGTAGTCCATTGTGTAATTTGAATAAACATAAATGCAATTTTTGTATGAGGAAAGCCTAAGCATATCTCTACATTTATCACTATCTCTAAATACCTAAACTTAGAATCAGGCTCATCAGATTCTCTGGTTTACAGGGAGATTAGGTTCTAGACAATCATAAGAAGGTTATAGGTGCCTATATGTCTGGGAAGGTTTTTTAAAAGATTGCCAAAAAAAGGACATCAATCATTTTACTTACATCACTTACAAATGGAAATTTCAAACAACTGACAACTTGCTTAAGCCAAGGCTTTCCAGCAAGTTCAGTCCAAGAGACAATGCAAGATGCTGAAAGAACCGCAGAATTTCATCATGTGACCTTCAGATAGCTCTCAGTACAATTGATGTCAACTCCATGAGAAAGAAGCTGCACAAATTAGATGTATATAGGAGATGCACCAGGAGAAAACTGTCACATTCCTGTCAAAATGCTGTCATTCTGAAGGGGAGGGGGGATGCTTCTTGGGGCAGATTGCTTTTGTTGTAACTATATAGGAATTAGGGAGGTGGACTGTATTATGTCCTGCCCAGAGACTAAGCGTAGTAAGGCTTAGTAATTACCAGGTTGTTGTGATTGGTTAGATCGTTCGTCGGGTGCAAGGGTGGCAAAAGCTCTCTCACCCGATTGGTTGTTACCTCAGCCGGCGTTAGTATATAAACACCGGCATTTGTTATGGCTCTGTTCCTCATCTCCTTCTGTTGTGTTAACTTCTAATAAAGACTTGATTGCCGACTCTTGCCTCCGACTATTTCACTGGCGACGAGGATTTCGAAATACCACTATATTATTCCGCCTGTGGCCACAAACATCAGTAAGTTCAATGGCTACCCAATTAACATTTCCTCCTTTTGACCCTCATGGAGAAACCTGGGATTCCTATGTGGCCCGCTTCGATTGCTTTTTAATCTCTAATGGATATACAGAGATATCGGGGGATCGCAAACGTCCCTATTTCTTGGGGTTTTGCGGCACGGAGATGTTTGAAACAGCTTGTGCCATGTTTGCCCCGACTTCAATTCACGACGTGCCATGGCCTGAATTTCTTTCTACCTTACAAGAGCATTATGCCCCCGCTCCCTCCAGATGTACCCGCAGATATAAGTTTTACCACCGTAACCAATTGGAGGGTGAATCCATTAATGACTTTGTTGCCACGCTGCGCCATGCAGCTTTATACTGTGAATTTGATGACTTAAATGATTATCTGTTAGATCGCTTAGTTTTCGGCATGAGAGACGGCCGCCTTAAGCACCGATTGTTGGCAATGCAAAAACTTACGTTTAAGACAGCGCTGGCGGAGGCCCGTGCCTTTGAACTTTCAACCCTATCGCTTGTGGCTATGGACGGCACTGTAAATGCCATGACAGCAACCCCAGGCCCGGATGTTCCTCTTTGGCCCCAGGATGTGGAGAAGGCTTTGGTAAAGGAAGAGGAAGTGTGCCATCTGGCTACCAGTCGCGGCCGTGGCCCACGGGCAGAACGCCCCCAGCCGCCTCTGTCACCTTGCCCTGGTTGCGGAGGTGACCATTTCCGTGCAGCCTGTCTGTTTAAGGAAGCTGCCTGCCGTCGTTGCGGAAATAAGGGACATATAGCCCAAACATGCCGTTTTCGTCGCTGGCCAAATACTCCTGCCACCGCATCGACACATACCATCGCGCCCGATTCCTGCTCTGTTTCCTCAGATAAGATCTCCGTCATTGTCGGTTTAGGCCAGAAATCCTGCTCTATGCAAGTTGACACTGGCTCCGCCCACTTGCTTATTTCCTGGTCTACAGCCAAGCGGTGTTTTCTGCATCTGACAAAGACTCGCCTGCGTCCATGCCATCTCAACTTGACTGACTACCAAGGGAACCGGATTCCAGTCCTGGGTCAAGATTGCTTTGCTGTCAAGTTCAAGACCTTTTCGGGACACTTACCATTAATTATTGTAGACGGTCCTTTTTCAAATTTATTAGGTCTGGATTGGTTTAAATCTTTGGGTTTATCTGTATCAGGGGTCCATGCAGTGGGAACTGGGTCTACCTTTCAAAGCTTAGCGAAAGAATTTCCAGAGGTATTTGATGGTAAACTGGGGTGCTACAAGGGATCCCTGGCATCTTTTAGCCTTGACCCAATGGTGCCAGCAATTCGTTTAAAGCCCCGCTGGGTACCCATCACTCTCCGCCCTAAAGTTGACGCAGAGTTAGACCATTTGATTGCCCAAGGGGTACTTGAGCCAACTGACCAATCCTCTTGGGAGACACCCATTGTAACTGTGGTTAAGTCAGATGGGGGTATAAGAATTTGTGGGGACTTTAAGTGTTCCATCAATAAGGCCTTAGCTCATCGTTCCTACCCTCTGCCGGTAGTCCAGCATTTATTGCACTCATTGGGGGATGGGTGTATTTTTGCGAAACTAGATCTCTCACAGGCCTATCAGCAGCTTCCTGTAGACTCTAAAACCGCAGAAGCCCAGGCTATTATTACCCATCGGGGTTTTTTCAAGTGTCATCGTTTGCAGTTTGGAGTCTCAACGGCTCCGGGAATATTCCAGGGGATCATGGAACGTCTCCTTTATGGAATTCCGGGCACGGTTCCATATTTCGATGACATGTTGGTGTCCGCCTGCTCCGAGTCCGAATTAATGTCCAGGTTACACTTAGTCCTCTCCAGGTTTCATGACTCGGGTCTTAAGTTAAAATTACACAAATGCGTATTTGGGGTGCCCAGTGTAGAGTTTCTCGGTTTCCTTGTGGATGCTAAGGGTATCCACCCCACTCCTGAGAAGACTCGAGCCATTAGAAATGCCCCGGAACCTCGCTCCAAGGCGGAACTGCAGGCCTTTTTGGGTTTACTTAATTTTTATGCGATTTTTATTCTGCACAAAGCTTCAATAGCGGAGCCGCTTCATCGGCTTTTAGATAAAAATGCTAGGTGAAATTGGGGACCACGAGAGGCGGGCGCTTTTACGGCCGTTAAGGAAATACTCACCTCTAACACAGTCCTGGCCCAATACTCCCCGAACTTACCTTTGGTCCTCACGTGCGATGCTTCCCCGTTTGGGGTGGGCGCAGTCCTAAGCCATAGGTTACCCAATGGGTCGGAAGTGCCGCTGGCATTCTTTTCTCGAACCCTGGCCAAAGCAGAGCGGAACTTTGGTCAAATTGACCGAGAAGCATTGGCACTCATCGCAGGAGTCCGCCGCTTCCATGACTATGTTTATGGCCGAAATTTCGAACTAATAACCGATCACCAACCGTTATTAGGCTTGTTGTCAGGAGACCGCCAGAGCCCAGCTGTGTTATCTCCCCGGATGTCGCGGTGGATTATATTTTTAGCCAATTACTCCTACAAGCTAGTATACCGGCCTGGGAGACATATTGCGCATGCGGATGCTTTAAGCAGATGTCCGCTTCCTGACCTCCTGACTGATCCAGCTCCGGCCTCCACAGTGTTAGCCATAATGGATGACCCCTTAGCACTGGCCGCTCCGGAAGTAGGTAAATACTCCACTCTAGATTCAATTTTAGGAACCGTGATGCAATGGGTGCTGCGGGGTTGGCCTCTTAGAGCCCCATCACCTGATTTTTATCTGTATTTTCATTGCCGCACAGAATTATCTGTAATTCGAGGGTGTCTATTGTGAGGTTCTAGGGTAGTGATTCCAGCGATGTTTAGAACAAGGGTCCTATCGACCCTGCATAGGGGACACCCAGGGGTAGTGCGCATGAAGGCATTAGCCAGGGGTTATGTACGGTGGCCTGGCATCAACGGAAATGTAGAACAACGGGTGGCAGGTTGCTGTAATTGTCAGGAGAACCGACCGGCGCCCGCTCGAGCGGTACCGTTAGATTGGGAGCCACCGGCGGGGCCGTGGGCCCGGGTCCACGTTGACCTTGTTGGGGATGGATTTTAAAGCAGGACTTCAGCAGGCAGGCACCATAGTGAAAACAAACTTTATTTTATAAACAGAAAAAGTTCATTGAGCCAGCTGCGCTTTATCAAGCAGCTTCTAACAAAAACATGGCTACAAGCACACAAGAAGGTTAGATTAGAATGTGCTCGCTCACATAAGCAAGCGGATATATATATAGGAAACAGAGAAAGATAAGGATTGTGGGAGTGATGTAAGAGGGGGTGTGATCAGAGCAGATAAAGAAACACAGCAACACTTTAACTAAGGAAAGTCTCTGTTGGCTGGCAATTCTCAGCGTGACACCCCTTCTTTGGCAGTCATCAGGGACTTTGATTCACTTCAGGCACAGTTTCTCAGAAAGGTATTCGTGTTGGTCAGCTGGCAGTGGCTTATTCAGCACATCAGCGATCTGTTCATTTGAAGGCACATATTGTAGAGTCACGAATCCTTGTTGCACATATTTTCTCGCATTTTTATATCGTAAATCGATGTGCCGTGAACGTGCTCCCACATATTCAGCATCAGCAATGAATTTCACTGAAATATTATCTTCCATAATGACAATAGGTTTCATTGGCTCTGCCCAGATACTAGTAATGAGAGCAGAAACATTGGTTAAATCATTGCAACAGTCAGAAACACAAGCATATTCGGACTCAGTGGAGGAACAAGAAATAAATCTCTGCTTTCTGACTTTCCAATATATTGGACACCCATTCAAAAACATTATGAAACCAGAAGTACTTTGACGAGTTTCAATGTCACTCGCCCAATCAGAATCTGCATAGCAAATCAGTTTAGGATACTTGTTTTGTTCTGGTTCCAGGAACAACTTTATGTCCATCGTGTGCTTCATATATCTGAGCAATCTCTTTATACATGACCAATGAAATACAGTCGCGTTGCCTACGTGTCGTGACAACAAATTCACACTAAGTGAAATGTCGGGTCTTGTCCAACTACTAATATATAACAATGACCCAATTACTGAGCGATAAAGTGTTTGGTCCCTAAACAAAGGACTATTTTTGACCCCCTTCATGGGTCAAATGTTCCTTATCCTTGTAGATGCGCACTCAAAGTGGCTAGAGGTGGTACACCTCTGGTCAACCACGTCCCAGACAGTAATTGATTCACTAGAGGCTCTGTTTGCAACCCATGGGTACCCGGACCTATTGGTCTCTGACAATGGACCCCAATTCACGTCAGTGTTAATGGAAACATATTTGTCCTCTATTGGGGTTCGCCACGCCCTGATTTCTCCTTGGCACCCGGCCAGTAATGGCCAGGCGGAGTGCATGGTGCGCACCACAAAGAACACCCTAAAGAAGTTACCAAAGGGGTCTTGGCAACAAAGGTTGTCTGAATTACTGTTGACCCAGCATTCAACGCCCTGTGTGGCCACCAACAAATCACCAGCTGAGCTTTTAATGGGTCATAAGTTGCGCATTACTCTGGACAGGCTTCATCCGCAGTATGTACTGGCCTCACCTTGGCCAGAGCCTTCCCGTCGAGGGCTGGGAGTTGGGACTCAAGTATTTGCTCACTCCTATGCGGAGGGTCCAGTTTGGGTTCCGGCCATCATAATAAGGGAGTTAGGGCCACGTTCCTACGAAGTGGGTCTTCCGGACAGCTGCTGGAAGAGGCATATTGACCAAATTCGTCCATGGTCTGGGGTTATCGACCAGCCTGAGTCAGACACCACGTTACCAAGGGTGGAAACAGTAGTTCCTGGAAACCCCCACCATTCACCTACACCTAGGGGTCCTGAAGTTGTAAGTGGATCCCCGGCCTCAGAGAACAAGGGGAATTCCCTTGAAAGAATCACTGGTGGAATTGCAGATTCCCAATCCCCGTGTTCCGGTGTACCGGAAAGTGTCATCAGTCCTTGCCGTTCGAATAGGGAGCATCGCAGTCCAGCGTATTTGGAAGATTACATTTGCTCCAACATAAGGGGGGAGGAGTATTATGTCCTGCCCAGAGACTAAGCGTAGTAAGGCTTAGTAATTACCAGGTTGTTGTGATTGGTTAGATCGTTCATCGTGTGCAAGGGCGGCAAAAGCTCTCTCACCCGATTGGCTGTTACCTCAGCCGGCGTTAGTATATAAACACCGGCATTTGTTATGGCTCTGTTCCTCATCTCCTTCTGTTGTGTTAACTTCTAATAAAGACTTGATTGCCGACTCCTGCCTCCGACTATTTCAGACTGGGCCATTAGGATGGATTCCCTCCCAGCCAGTTCCAGTCTGTTACCCAAGGCCATGGTACCCTGAGGATGATCCCTCCCATCCTGCCTTGGAGTTCTCATAACACCTTTGCAGCATCATATTGGCTACTGGTGGACACGAGCATTGGGTGGGGATTGAACAGGGAAAATTAGCTTAATGATTTGTGCAGGAATTTTCAGACTCCACCTGTCTTCTCTGCAATCACTTTTCTCAGTAACATTTCCTTTTGAAATACCATTCATTTCCAGTCATGCTTTCCTGAGGCAGGTTTTTACATTAGGCAGAGTCTGCAAAGTGGTCGATCTGAAGAGGTTTTTGTCCTACCATGGGGACCATGAAAATGATGTCTGCTCAAGGCAGTGTCCAGGAGGAAGCTGAATGCTGGAGTAAAGTCTCTGCCAAGGTTCACCCAGGAACAAAGTCTTCTGGGTGGATGGAGGAAGCTGCGAACCTGGGGGATTCCTCTAAGCCTAGGTGGTCCATAAGTGTTGGAAAGAAGGATGACTGGGTAGGTAGGACAAAGGGAATCACCCTTACTCAAGGCAGTCACAGGCAGGGATGGAACGAGGAGCTAGAGGCACTGGAGAAGGAGGGGGGAGAGGAGGGGGAGGGGGATGAGTAACCATGCTGACCTCCTCATGAAGCAAGCCATGCAATAAATGATGGATGCTTCCAGAATCGGAAAGTGAGACAAACTTTGGCTCAAATGTCAGGATACAATGGCTGAAGGGGCTGACCAGAAGATGGGGATGGGAAAGCCTTATCCCTCGACACCACAACAGAAATTACTGCAATCCTGGCAGGTGCAGCAGTGATGGTGGGGACCTTCCCAAGGGTCACAGTGGGAACAAATATTCTGAGACCAGGGGATGACACAGCTCGCTGAAGACCTTGTCCTTGGAAGTAGGGTTTGATGGAGACCCTCAACAACTGGGATTTTTCCTGGCCCATGTTCTCAGCTAGATGCAATAGTAGGGCCATGAAATTACTACAGAAGGAGGCAAGATTAGAATTGTCACACTGACACTAGAAGGGGCTACAGCCAGGTGAATGGTGACCTTCCACAATACAAATGCCCCTGAGTTGAGAAACGTCCACCCATTCATGACAACTCTAAGATGGCAACTCGAAGACCCCCTAGCTGATTGCAAAGCCCGAGACCACATAAAAACTGTGCTGCAGGGATGCCAGTTGGTAACAGTCTACACTAAGAAGTTTTGAGACTTAGCTTGCTGCCTCAACTGATGAGCTGTTTCAAAAATGGGCTAAATGATGACCTGTATGCTGCTTGCACCACAAGAGAGCCCCCAGCTCACCATGTCTAGTACATGCTGGACAAAGAAATTGACCAAGCCTGAAACAAGTAATATACCAGAAAAGCATGGAAGATGTTGCCCCCAGAGAAGGAGAGAGACTGCTAAAGTTCAAGTTCAAGCAATGCGCTCCACTGCCTGCTTCAAATGCAGGAAAGAGGGTCATTGAGCAGCAGAATGCTGAACTAACTGCCCAACCAAGAAAAGGGACCAGACATTGGGAGGAAAACCCATGAGACAGCAAACCCATGTGAAGGAGGCCGTGTAGTTCACCCCCTCACCTAAATGAGAGGAGGGAACTTTGACCCCACCAGAGGGAGATCAGGGGATAACCAATACTGATGATGACCCCTTGGTAAGTGGCCCAATCACATCCATTATCATGCCCACACCTTCCAAGGATGGCATCCCTAAAAGCCTTCTGGATTTGGGATGCACCAGATGCTTAGTGAGCCCAGACTTGGTAGAGAAGTTAGAAATATGTCTGAGAAGGCTAAAGACACAAATTGTCTTTTGACAGCTAGATGGTTCAGTCGCAAATGCCATTCCTGTCACTTTCACCACCAAACCCTTAGGGATCCAGATGGAGGACCATTCAGTGACTGTGCTTCATAGTAGCTTCAGGGATGAAAAGGCTCCTTGTCCTGGGGTTCACCTGGTAGAAAAACTGGAACCTATGTGTGGACTGGAGAAGGAGGCTATTAAAAATCCTGCAGGAGACAAGACAGCACATAGCAGAGAGCTGTTAGTCAGGTGAGCCTTTCGTCAGGAAATGGGAGAGGCAGCACCAGGCAGCACCTTAATTTCCAATTAAGATCCTCCCTTCTGTATCTTTGTATTTTAAAATTGCCTCAATGTTTGCATTTATATAGAAGATCACACCCCTCTTTTTTTCTTGCGCTAGTGATGTAAATAGATTTTCCAATTTATTTCTTTTGAGTAGATGTTCAAATTTCTCTTTAATATGGACCTCTTGTAGAGCTGTTATATCTAAGTTGTTCTTAGTTAATTTACTAAGAAATTTGTTTCTTTTTTTGTGTGTGTATTTAATCCATTTATATATGCCGAGTATAGTTCAATCCCTAAATTAATCTCTTTTTGTGAAATTTTATTTATATTTGGGTCTTGTTGCTCTCATACTTCTGATTTCTTTGGGTTCTTCTGTACAGTCCTTTTTTTCATCTAATTTCCTTATCTTATCTATTATCTCTTCCTGTCATTTCCATTCCTGACCTTCTGTTTGTTCTTCCATTCTATGTATCTCTCTCGGCTCTCTTTGATTTCTTTCCTCTAATGATTGTTCATTATTAAAGTTTTTTTCATAGAATTCTTCAACTTTGTCTATTGTGTCTATTTTTATTTTTCTATCTTGCCATGTCACCAGAATTCCCTCTGGGACTAGCCATCTAAAGTTTATGTTATGTCTGGTCAACTTAGCTGATAAAAATGAATATGGTTTATGGAGATCCCTAACCCTTTTTGGAACTTGTTTAAGAATCACCAGTTGTCTTCCTTTGTATTCGATGGGATCCTCACGAGCTCTATGGAGTATCTCGTCTCTAACAGATTTTTAAATTAGTTTAATATGGACTTCTTTAGGTAAGTTATGGTGTCTGGCATAGTTAGTATTGATTCTATAAACTTCATCTATCTCATTTAACATCTCTTCTTTTTCGGTTCCCAAAGCTTTGGATAGAATATCAGCCATAATATCGGGAAGATCTTTGCTCTTTTCCTCTCTTAAATTTTGGAACCAAAGGTAATGATTTGCTTTTTTCCGTCTCTAGCTGAATCACTATGTTTTCTAAAGAAAAATTTGGCCTGAATTAATCTTTCATTCATTTTGTCCATACTCTTATGATCTTGTTCAATTCTATCCTCTAATTCTTGAATTTTTTGTTCATGTTTTAAAATTCGTTGTTGGACGATCTCATGTTTATTATCATATTTTGCATTCTCTCTTTTAGTTCACTCATATCATTTCGTACAACCCCAATTTCCCATTTAATATCATCATGATTTTTTGTCATCATGTCCTACATTTGTAATAACATCATCTGTAGATCCTTAAAAGAGTTAGATCTTTCTCTGGGTAACATATCCTCCAGGGATCTCTGTGTAGATGGACTGGGGATTGCGGAGGTAGACTGATTAATCAGCCTCCTCCCAGAGCCAAGTCTAGATAGATTAGAAAGGCTGATAATTTTTATGTGTTCCCACCAAAAAACCCACTTGGTCAGATCTTTTTTAAACCCTTCCACAATTTAAAATACTGTGCTAGTCTTAATCATAAACAAGAAGAGGGGTAAATAAATTTATAGGCAATAATGTTAATGGAATTTATAGACAATAATATTAATGAAATTGTAGCAATAATTTTCAATAGTGATAGAGGTCTTGATACTAGTGCAAATATTTATATAATTTTAAAGCTATAGAGATTAGCGATAAGTATTCTATATACATTTCTGTTGCTTATATCTATTTCAGTTGAATCAAAAATGGTTTAAAACAAATCTTACCAGCTATCAGTCTTACTATATATCAATCTAAATGGAAGAACAAAAAAAATCAAAGTAGAATCTAGTCATATATCAGAATACAGATAAGAGCAAGGAAGGCTTAGAAAATCTAGCAAGTTATATCAAATCAGTTCATATCATAGCTCTGCCTTCCCAGCTGACATATGATGTTATAGTATCTGTGAATTCATCCAGGTCTGCAGAGGTATCTTTAAAAATATTCCAATCTGTGCAGTCAAAGCAATCTTGTAGCTTTAACTTTGCTTCTTCAGTCCAAGTCTTCACTGGTTTAATTGTTGGTTTTGTGGCTTTAAATTTGTAAGCAAGTACAAGGTGAATCATGCAATGATCAGAGTGGTCCACAGCCGCTCTTGGTAAGCATCTTTTAGTTCTGTAGCAGTGGTCTAAGATATTCTTGTCTCTGGTGGGACAATTGACATGCTGAATGTATTTTGGTAGCTCTTCCCTTAAGTTTGCCTTGTTTAAATCTCCCAAAATAATGGCCAGTGAATCAGGGTATTTGGCTTCAACTTCCATAATCTGATCAGCTAGAGTTCTTAATGCCTTTTTTTTACAGATGCTTGTGGATGTAAACTGAAAATATTAGGAAAGAATTAATATCTTGAGGTGAATAAAAAGGGTTGCAATTAATAAGTAAGGACTCCAAGTTTTCCTCTCAGAATTTTTGTATTGTGGTGATGTCCTGAGACCAGCTGTTGTTGATATATTTATTTATTTATTTTATTTATTACTTAGATTTGTATGCCGCCCCTCTCTTTTGTAAGCCTCCTTCCTTTTCCCCCTGATAATTCTGCAATCCTGTTTGCATGAAGTATTTGAAACCCTGTATGTGCATGCTATTATCATCAATTTCCTTCTTTAGCCAGGTTTCAGTAAAGCTTAGGGCAGATGTGTTGTGAAAATCAGAATTGCATCTGTTTAAAAGAAGTATTTCATCCATCTTGTTGGCAAGTGGACATAAATTGATAAGGAAGATTGAAGGGAGTGTTTTTTTAAAAAATTCCCTTATTCCTTAATCTGCTTAAAATTCTCGCCCTTTACTCTTCGTCTCTGCCATCTGCATTTGTTTTTGGTGATCCATCATTGCCAGGAAATGGCTTCCTCCTTGTTAAAATCTCCTCTGTGTTTGTAAAGACAGGTGGGGGTGAAGTTACAGAGAGCTGCTCCTTAAAGAAATGTTCCTCAATTCTTAGCAGATGGTCTCTTAAGTATGAAGTCCGTTGAGAATTACAGGGAAGAGTAGAAAATGAAGAAACCATTTGAGAACATTTTACCGAGGCAGCCTTCATCGACGCCATCTTGGCTTACCAAGCTATTTAAAACCAGAGGGGTGTGTGTGTATGTCTGTCAAACCATGACCAGGTCAGCCCCCACTGCTGTGCCAGGATTGTTAGGGCATATTGGGCCCATGGTGATCCTGAAAAAGGTGGACCAGAGGGTGCTGGCATCTACTGGAACTAGACTCATCTGTGGCTGGGATAAAATACCACATTTGGTTAGGATAGAAAACCTGGGGGTATGCATTCTGCAGGGAGTAGCAGAAGGGCTGATTGGCAAGGAGTGACAACAGGCAGTTGTAGCTTACCCAATGCCATCTGCATCTGCTGACCTGTTGGCTGATTCTGCTGGGCTAATCCAATCCCCCGATCATCCCTGGCCACGTAGAAAGGTGCTAATTCCACTGCCAGGTCCTGGATCAGGAAAAATGAATATGGATTGAATTAAACTCCATCTTGTGGGGGCTATGACAGTGGTGCATAACTTCCCACTTCAAGCCACTTGAAATGCTCTGGAAAATGATTGGCTTTGAAATGGAGGCAACAGGTTCTAATCTCAGGGAATTTCAGATCCCATCGTCCCTACTTCTCCCTATCCTGCCTCGTGGGGTAACTTCAGGGGTCAGGAGATTGAACAATGCTCAGGCGGTCATTCTTCCGGTCCCATCTCTGAATTTGGATCAGACTGGCAACTTTTCCAGGGATCAATCTATTTGGGTTGAGCGCCTAGACTTTGGGTCGTCTCTGAAGCCTCAAAGGCTTGTACCATATTTTCAGAGGCGGAAAACCAGGTCTTGATAAGTTCTTCGGTATCCACTCCTGCGGCTCCTTCTGCTATCTCCTCTCCTCTCTGAAGATGGAGATCTTCACTGATTCTTCACACTGCCCAGGTTTCAGGTCAGTGCTGGGGATCAACACCCTGGACAACTCCCTTTCAAAGTGCTGCTTAATTATTTAGGGATTTGGGTTAATGTCAGGGTTGCAGAAAACACCCCCAATGAAATAAAACTCCAAGGCCAGAAATTCCTCAAAGTTCCAATTTATTAAAGATGTCATGTTGGTTCGTCTGGGAAAACCTAAATATAAAGGTTATTATTATTATTATTATTATTATTATTATTATTATTATTACTACTACTATTTAGATTTGTATGCCGCCCCTCTCTAAAGACTCAGAGCGGCTCACAACAGCAAAACACAGTACAAATCCAATGATTAAAAAACAGTTAGAAACATAGACTGACGGCAGAAAAAGACCTCATGGTCCATCTAGTCTGCCCTTATACTATTTCCTGTGTTTTATCTTAGGATGGATATATGTTTATCCCAGGCATGTTTAAATTCAGTTACTGTGGATTTACCAACCACATCTGCTGGAAGTTTGTTCCAAGGATCTACTACTCTTTCAGTGAAATAATATTTCCTCACGTTGCTTTTGATCTTTCCCCCAACTAACTTCAGATTGTGTCCCCTTGTTCTTGTGGTCACTTTCCTATTAAAAACACTTCCCTCCTGGACCTTATTTAACCCTTTAACATATTTAAATGTTTCGATCATGTCCCCCCTTTTCCTTCTGTCCTCCAGACTATACAGATTGAGTTCATTAAGTCTTTCCTGATACGTTTTATGCTTAAGACCTTCCACCATTCTTGTAGCCCGTCTTTGGACCCGTTCAATTTTGTCAATATCTTTTTGTAGGTGAGGTCTCCAGAACTGAACACAGTATTCCAAATGTGGTCTCACCAGCGCTCTATATAAGGGGATCACAATCTCCCTCTTCCTGCTTGTTATACCTCTAGCTATGCAGCCAAGCATCCTATGTTAAAACCTTTAATATAAAAACAGTCATACACCCCAAACAAACCATACATAAAATGGAATGGCCAGGGGGAATCAATTTCCCCATGCCTGGCGGCAGAGGTGGGTTTTTAAGAGTTTGCAAAAGGCAAGGAGGGTGGGGGCAGTCCTGATCTCCAGGGGGAGTTGATTCCAGAGGGTCGGGGCCGCCACAGAGAAAGCTCTTCCCCTGGGTCCCACCAGACAACACTGTTTCATCGACGGGACCTGGAGAAGGCCAACTCTGTGGGACCTAATCTGTCGCTGGAATTCATGCGGCAGAAGGCGGTCCCAAAGGTATTCTAGTCCGATGCCATGAAGGGCTTTATAGGTCATAACTAACACTTTGAATTGTGACTGGAAGCTGATCGGCAACCAATGCCGACTGCGGAGTGTTGATGTGACATGGGCATATCTGGGAAAGCCCATGATTGCTCTCGCAGCTGCATTCTGCATGATCTGAAGTTTCAGAACACTCTTCAAAGGTAGCCCCATGTAGAGAGCGTTACAGTAGTCGACCCTCGAGGTGATGAGGGCATGAGTGACTGTGAGCAGTGACTCCCAGTCCAGATAGGGCCGCAACTGGTGCACCAGGCGAACCTGTGCAAACGCCCTCCTCGCCACAGCCGAAAGATGTTGTTCCAGTGTTAGCTGTGGATCAAGGAGGATGCCCGAATCCCACCGAACACTTGTAAGAGCTCACATTAAGACTTACAAAGTGGCGATCAAGGCGGCAAGATGTGCGTACCATGCCGCCTTGATTGAATCAGCGGAATCACACCCGGCCGCTCTGTTTAGGGTGACCTGCTCCCTTCTGAACCAGGGGGGAATTGGGGAACCCTTGCAGAGCAGTGCCGAGGAGTTTAACTCATTTTTCGCTGATAAAGTCCCTTGGATCCAGGCGCACATCCACTCCGATTGGATAGCAGTGTCGGCTGACAATGAGTCAGTCGAGGTGACTGGGGCCTGTCCTTGTTCATCTGTCTGGGAGGAGTTTGACTTGATGACACCTGATGAAGTGGACAAGGCCATTGGAGCTGTGAGTTCCGCCACCTGGTTACTGAATCCGTGTCCTTCTTGGTTGATTTTGACCAGCTGAGAGGTGACGCAGACCTGGGTCCAGGAGATTGTCAATGCTTCTTTGGGGAGGGAGTCCTTCCCGGCTCCTTACAAGGAGGCACTTGTGCGCCCCCTCCTCAAGAAGCCTTCCCTGGACCCAGCTGTGCTTAATAACTACCGTCTAGTCTCCAACCTCCCCTTTATGGGGAAGGTTGTTGAGAAGGTGGTGGCGCTCCAACTCCAGTGGTCCTTGGAAGAAGACGATTATCTAGGCCCTCAATCAGGATTTAGGCCCAGCTACAGCACTTAAACTGCTTTGGTCGCACTGATGGATGATCTCTGGCAGACCCGGGACAGGGGCTTGTCCTCTGTCCTGGTGCTTCTTGACCTCTCAGCGGCTATGAGTATCCTTCGACCATGGTATCCTGCTGCACCGGCTGGAGGAGTTGGGAGTGGGAGGCACTGTTCTTTAGTGGTTCTCCTCCTACCTCTCTGGTCGGTCACAGTCAGTGTTAGTGGGGGGTCAGAGGTCGACCTCTAGGTCTCTCCCTTGTGGGTGCCTCAGGGGTCCCCCCCTGCTATTTAATATCTACATGAAACCACTGGGTGAGATCATGCAGGGGCATGAGGTGAGGTATCATCAGTATGCTGATGATACCCAGTTATACATCTCCACCCCATGTCCAGTCAGCAAAGTGGTGGAAGTGATGTGCCGGTGCCTGGAGGCTGTTGGGTTCTGGATGGGTGTCAACAAGCTCAAATTCAACCCCGACAAGACAGAGTGGTTGTGGGTTTTGCCTCCCAAGGACAATTCCATCTGTCTGTCCATTACCCTGGGGGGGATTATTGCCCCCCTCGGAGAGGGTTTGCAACTTGGGCGTCCTCCTCGATCCACAGCAAACATTGGAACAACATATTTCGGCTGTGGCGAGGAGGGTGTTTGCATAGGTTCACCTGGTGCACCAGTTGCGGCCCTATTTGGACAGGGAGTCATTGCTCACAGTCACTCATGCCCACATCACCTCGAGGTTTGACTACTGCAACACTCTGTACATGGGGCTACCTTTGAAAAGTGTTCGGAGACTTCAGATCGTGCAGAATGCGGCCGTGAGAGCTATTATGGGGTTACATAGGTTCGCCCATGTCTCTCCAACACTCCATGGCTTGCATTGGCTGCTGATCAGTTTCCAATCACAATTCAAAGTGTTGGTTATGACCTATAAAGCCCTACATGGCATCGGACCAGAATACCTTCAGGACCGCCTTCTGCCGCACAAATCCCAGTGACCAATTAGGTCCCACAGAGTTGGCCTTCTCCGGGTCCCATCGATGAAACAATGTTTCACGAAACCCACAGCCACTCCATCTTGTCAGGGTTGAGTTTGAGTCTGTTGACACCCATCCAGACCCTAACAGCCTCCAAGCACTGGCACATCACTTCCACTACTTCGTTGACTGGACATGTGGTGGAGATGTACAGCTGGGTATCATCAGCATACTGATGATACCTCACCTCATGCCCCTGGATCATCTCACCCAGCGGTTTCATGTAGATATTAAATAGCAGGGGGGAGAGGACTGACCCCTGAGGCACCCCACAAGGGAGAGACCTAGAGGTCGACCTCTGACTCCCCACTAACACCAATTGCAACTGACCGGAGAGGTAGGAGGAGAACCACTGAAGGACACTGCCTCCCACTTCCAACCCCCCTAGCCAGTGCAAAAGGATACCATGGTCGATGGTATCAAAAGCCTCTGAGAGGTCAAGAAGCACCAGGACAGAGGATAAACCCCTGTCCTGGGCCCACCAAGGTATCCCCACCCAGTTGAAAGTTCACAACCTTGCCCCATACCAACAAGCTCATCATATGGTCCAATCAAATCTTCACACTCAACTTGAGTCAGTCTCCACGCAGATGCAGGCATTTGTCCTTGAGTAAAGAATTTTGTTATGACTAACTTTCTAACCCTCCAATAAAACAAAGAAACAAAAAAACCCACCTCCCAATTTCCCAGGCTAAAATATGCAGTTGAAGCAAACAGAAATAATGGCTTCCAGAATTGACAAAAGTATTTAATGGGATTATGGAAAAAATGGAAAATGCTACACAAGGGATGATGAGCAAAGATCAAGATGCTTGGCAAAGGGTGGAGCTAAAGTAGAAATGGAGGAAAAGTCTGAGATGAAGAACCAGAGAATAAAAGAAGAAGACAAGGAATAGACAATAAAGAAAATGTCTGGGGGTGTTCTGCCTGACTGGGCTCAGGCAATGCGTAACAGTCCAATGAAAAGAAATCAAACACACACGTGCTCTGCTAATCAGCAAACTTGTATTAAATAAACAAAAAATGGTTACTCAAAACTGTCCTTAGTGTCCAGAAACAATGATATGGTAACAGGGCCGCGGGAACTACAGGTCCTTGAGCCGCACACACATGTCTATGATGCTCTACGCATGGCAAACCAGGAAAGGTGACAAGGTTCTGGGAGCACACCACATGGGGATCATGAGCCCGTAGCCAGGACAACCCCAAAACAAGGGGGAAATGGAGACCCTGTGTAACATACAACTGAAGGGTCTCTTCATGGGTTCTGATGCACATCCGCACTGGCAGAGTCCGGAAACGAATGGGGCCGGACAAAAAAACCCTCCCATCAATAGTTTCCATGGTCAACAGAGGGTCCACAGGACAGAGGGGTAGGGAATGTTGCCGTGCGAACATCTCATCCATGAAATTCGTGGTTGCCCCCAAATCCACGAGGGCAATAGCAGGAATAATTCCAGGGCGTTGATCAAGAATCAGGTGAGCCAAAATCGTAAGGTGATGAAACAGTCCGGAGTCATGAGCCGTAGAATCTTGTGAGGGTTACATCCCAGCCCGACCTAATGTTGCCACCAAACCGGGCTGCCCTCATTTCCCGGCGGCACTGTCGGCTGCGAAACCAAGGACATGGTATCCGCCATCGATGTATCCACAATGGGGACAGGAACACAGGTAGCCGTCTCCGGACGCCGGTCAACGGTACCCGGGGGGAATGCAGGAGAGCTGGGAGGAACTGGGACAGCAGCAGCAACCGTTCTCCGCCGGATGTTTGGGCAAACATTGGCAAAATGCCCCAGTCCCCTACAGTAGAAACACAGTCCAGCAGCACGACGACGAGCCCTCTCCTCTGGAGTCTGACAGGGTCTCACGAAATTGACCTCCATGGGCTCTCCAGCGGAAACACGCTCTGTCATGCAAGGAGGCAGGGCTGGCAGGAAGCGACGAGGCACAGGGACCGGAGTCAAGATAGGCACAGTCGACCCCACCCCGCCGTGGAGCAGGGGTCGGCGTGGCACCAGAAACATGGGGAGAGGACCGTCCTGTCCGACGAACCTCCCACGCCAACAACCTGGCCTCAATAGCCAAGCAATGCTGTTCCAACTCATCCAAGGTGTCTGGCAAGGCCTCATGCACCAATTCGTCAAGCATGGTCTCAGAAAGGCCATCCTGGAAGGCCTCCAGCAAAGCAGCCTTGTTCCACAACACCTGTCAGCTTAGCGTACGAAAGTCACTGAGGTACTCCACCAGGGGGTGCAAGCCTTGTCTCAGCTGCTTGAGCACTCTGTTCCCTCACTGGATCCGAAAACTGCCGACTCAGGTGTGCGCAGAACACGTCATACCGCTGCAGGAGAGGGTCATCTCGGTCCAACAAAGGAGATACCCACGAAGCAGCGGGACCAGCCAAGAGGCTGCACAGAAATGCCACTTTGTCCTCATCGCCAGGAAAATGAACCCTCTGAGCATTGATGAACAATTGCACCTGGCTGAAGAAAGCCGGGAACAGTCTTCGATCGCCCCAAAACTTTTCGGGCATGGCTACAAAACATTTCCTCCTCGGGAGAGGCACTGGAGGAGGAGCCACAGGGTGCACCTAGGGTGGGGCCACCTGCTGGGTCAACACATTCACCTGGTCCTGCAATGACCCCACCTTTTGAGTCAGAGTGTGTATCTCCAAACGCAACGCTTTAAAAACAGCCTGCATTTCTGCCATCACTTCAGCCATGGTACTTCCAAAAGGCAGAAAGAGCACAAAAAAATAGCAGCAGAGAAGATGAAGGAACAAGCCAAAACAAACCACCCCAAACTGGAATGCGGTGTGTTTGATAGGTGGCTGTTTATTTTGTTCTGACTGACTGGGCTCAGGCAATGTGTAACAGTCCAAGGAAAAGAAATCAAACACACATGTGCTCTGCTAATCAGCAAACTTGTATTAAATAAACAAAAAAGGGTTACTCAAAACAGTCCTTAGTGTCCGGAAACAATGATAGTGCAAGGCTTACTTCAGCCGCATATAAAAACACAGGAAAAAACAAAGACAACCTGGAATGAGCAATGATGTTTCAGGAGTCCTTTTGAATCTTTGGAGGAAACAGCAAGTCCCAGAGGTTTCACCTCCCATGTGTCTGAAAAAGCTGGGTTGAAAACTCCAAAGGCACAAAACAGAAACTTCAGAGCAGGAACCACAAAATAACACAAATAAACAGCCACAGTTTGCCTTGTACCTTTGTTCCCTTTTATACCTTTACCCCTCATTAAGGGAACCACACCCAGCCCTCAGTATAAGAACCACACCCAGCCCAGGTGCTACTATGATAACTTGTAATATTCCTTCAATCAATCCCTCCTTTGCATAGCTCTTCGGTTACGCAGATCAATATATTGATCTGCAGAAGAATCCAAGGACGAAAGACTGTCTGAGGGACTGCATGCCAAATCCCCATGGCTATCTGCTGAATCCTGTGAACCAGTGGCCTCATCCTCCTGGCTGTCTGCCATGTCTTCCTGGCTGTTAGCCAGGCTTTCGCAATCACTTTGTGCCGCATCTCTCCCACCTGTGGGAGCAACGGCTGGCCCAGGCCCAAACACAACGGGGGAAATATATTAAGAGATTTGAAAAGAAAACTGGAGATACAGGAAGATATCTTTGAAAAGGAGATAGGGACATGGGCAGAAATCCTGGAAACTAGGCAGTGGAGAGTGTAGAGGTGAGAAAAATACTCAGATTGAAACACCAAGATGTAGATGTAGGAAGAGATAAAGATCTTAGAGAGGAATATGGAAGACAAGTCAAAAAGAAAAAGAAGCATAGCAATCAAAGAATCAAAGCGGACAAGAGATGATGGATAGATGATTTTTCATTTTTGGTACTGTTTTTCATTTGCTTTGCTTTTCCTCTGTCTTTCCTTTCCTTTCCTTTCCTTTTTTTTGGGTAGGTAGGTGACATAATTAGAAATTAGGTAGGCGATCAATAAAATGTTTTTTAACAAATTATGACAAAGTTAGAATAAGGGATAGAAATAAGAGAAAATTGGAATATTGGTATAAACACCTTTATATAATAAAATAAGAGCAATAAGAGAAAACATGGAATAATAGGCGTTTGGTTCTGGAAATGAGGGTCTTGGCTACGGAATTAATCTGTGCAGGGTGGTGGTGGGATTTTGTGTTCAAGTAGCGGTTGGTGTGTGTCTTCTTCTGGTAGACGGTATGTCCTAGGGAGCCATTGGGTTTTTGTAGATTAGGACATCCAGGAAGGGAAGTTTGTTGTTGGTTTCTATTTCCATCGTGAATTGTATTTTGGGGTGTAGGCTGTTGAGATGTGTGAGGAAGCTGTCCAGTTTTTCTTTCCCATGTGGCCAAATTACGAAGGTATCATCTACATATCTAAGCCAGAGTTTGTGTTTGTGTTCAGATTTGTCCAAGGCATTGGTTTCGAAATATTCCATGTATAAGTTTGCGATGGCGGGTGACAGGGGTGAAGGAAGGCAGCTCAGGTCTCGCTGTGTTCGCCCTAGACAAGGACAGAAACACCAGCCTGAAGATGATGAGTGGGACCTCGTTGAAACGTCGCCAGAAATTTCCAAAAACAGGTGAGGGCTGGGTTTTTTTTCCTCTGTTATTATTTGGGTGCTTTTTACCATATGCTTTAAATGAAGAGTCACTTCTCTCTCTCTTTTGTTTCTCTCTCTTTACTCTCATTCTCTGCCTCAATGATTTTATCATTTCTCTTTTTTCTTCCCTTTTTGATCTCATTTCTCTCTCTCTCTCTCTCTTCCTATCTCTCTTGCTTTCTTTCTCTCTCCCCCATCCTTCTCTCCGCCCTCTTGCCCCCTCTTTCTCTCTCCGCCCTCTTGCCCCCTTTCTCTCTCCCCCCTCTTCCTACCTGTTTAACGGTGTCCATGCAGTTCTCTTCTGCTGCAGCGGGCCAACCAAGACCCTCCCCCAAGAGCTTGGGCCATGCAGATAAGGAGAATGCTCACCCGGCTCGACTGAGGCAAGGGTGGGCAGGTCCAAGGACACTCGGAGCGAAGCCAGCTCATCTGAGCCAGGCAAGCGGCTGTGGGAGCCGCCGGTCAGGTGCAGCCTCTACCCGGCTTAGGCGCTCGGAGTGAAGCCGCCTCATCCAAGCTGGGCAAGTGGCTATGGGAGGCACCGGTCAGGCTGCTCAGGAAAGCAGGACTTTGCTGGCCAGCACGACAGTGGGGGAAGATGCGGAGTTAAGGGCCAAGTAGGCCAAGCCCGAGCCCATTGCCCCTAGCTCCAGGGGCAGGCCCAGTGTGGCAGCAGGGGAGGAGGAGATGAAGCCGGCTGCCCAGGGAAGTGGCGCATTTGAAAAACATGCTGCTTTTCAAATGCACCATTTTTCAAATACGCCATTTCCCTGGCAGCTGGCTTCGCATCCTCCTCCCTCGCTGCCACACTGGGGCTGCCCTCTGGAGCCGGAGGTGACGGGCCCGGTCTCGGCCCACTCGGCCCCGGTGTGGCCGAAGCACAAGCTTCGCTTCCTCTTCTGCCGCCGCGCAGGGGGCTGCCCGCTGCCGCACCTCCCCACTTCCATCCCAGTGCAGGCCGAGCCACAAAGGGAAAGGGTGGAAGTGCCTGATGGGTGCCGCCATCTTTCCATGAACTGGTCGCTCCCTGCCCCCAACTCCAACGCCCAGCTCAGCTGGGCAACCTTTGAAAATGCTGCGCAGGGGGTATTTTTCTGTGCGTGCCTGCGCAGTGCGCACCTTAAAGGGAACAGTGCTCAGAACCAATTAAATCCATTTCCATTATTTCCTATTGGATAAATTGTTCCGGAAGGGATTGTGGTTGTTAACCAAGGTACCACTCTATATAGAACGTAACTTACTTGGGTGTTGCCATACAGTAACTAACAATGGCAGTTTGTATAATGTGGAGACTGTACCTTTAAGGAACTTTTACTGGTTGGCCATAAGAGGGTGCCAACACTGTTCCCTTTTGAGGGAGTTACTTTGTTAGAGATATATTTGCTGTGAGCTGTATATTTGCTGTGTGCGTGGTTTGTAAACTATTAGTATTATCTTGTTGATTCTGTATATTTATAAATAATAATATTGTTGTATATTGAGTCATTGTCTGGCTCACCCACATTTATTATTAATATTATTATTTATTGGATTTGTATGCCGCCCCTCTCCGCAGACATTTCCTACACCACAACTCTGCTTAATGTGTATTGAAGGTTTCGTACCGAGACATACTAACAATATTTTCATGCATTTTTTCTTGAATTTTATACTATATGCACAAGAATCTTTCATTTTAAAAAATAAAGCATTATACCAGCCTTTCCCCAAAGAATTCATAGAAATATGTAATAGATTTTCATTCACTGCATCATTTTTATAATTTCATGAATAGAAAGGGAAAACAATGCAAAGGCATTCTATGAATTTCAAAGCGGAGCAGAGATTTAACCTGATGTTTTAGTGGCCCAAGAAAATACTAATACAATTTCAGTGCTGACTCTGAGACAATGGGAAAGCAACAGTTACTGAGCAAGCATAAAGTAGGACTCATAATGCTCAATTCATTCTTGCAATCTTGCACTGAAATCACTGAGACTTGGAAAAAACCTTAACTTTGAATCATGACAGAAGCAGATTCCCACGGGTTCTAACTGGTTCTTTAGAACTGTTAGTAAAATGGCGATGACAACACGGAGCCAGTTCTGTCGGTTGCAGTACATGGGTGCAACCATCATGGATTTTGCTTCTGCGCATGCTCAGAAGCTATTTTTTATTGCTGCAGGAGTATGTGCATGAAAAATGTGTGCACATACCCAGCACAACCCTGAGCGAACTGGCAGCAAAATGATCCACAACTACCCCTGGATCATGACTATAATTAGGCTAAAGCTAGTAATCAAATTTTCATTCTTAAATCTAACATGAATCTAGGGAAGGAATTTACCCCAAAATGGCTTAGGATACATTTAATGAAAACAATGGGGAGAAACCTTTTTCAGTATCAGCATTTGAATGTACTCTTTTTCTAAGTGTTTGCTTCATGAAATCATCATATAGTATTTATGTCATCATACTGCTGCCTTGGAAATGCATGTAATATAATATGCAATGTTTTGTTATTGAAGGAATGAATGGGAACAGCAGATGGCTGAGCAGACAGAGTAAAAGCACTGTTTAAACAACAGATAGCATTTATACATAGCACATTGCATTGACATCCTTCAATCTCGAAAGACCATGGAATCATGCTCTGGATTCCCCAGAGCATGAAACCTGGGTAGGTTACATAGCACAACTAGCAAAGAAAATGGTGACACTGTTACCAACACAGGTCTTTCTTTCCATACTTTGTCCTGAAGTACAGTTCAATCTTCTAGAATGATGGTTGCTCCTATCATCTCCAGCCAACACCCTGTTCTCACAACTGATTTAACTGAGTTAATTTACAGGCACCCAAAGCAGGAGTTAGCTGACTCAATCAACTAATACAATGAGGGCAAAATTTAATACCAAGTAGACTCCATCATGTCCAGGATTAAACTAATCCCATTTAGTAAGTTTTGCTGTGAGAATATACTGTATCAATTAATTGACCCATTTTGCACCAAGAAAGAGAGCTGATAGAATAAAGCTGCTTGCAGTCACTCACTGAGTTCCTTGAAGGACTTACCAATGTAAAATACTGCAGTTAGGACCAATGTTCCCTCTAATTTTTTTTCTGTGTGGGTGGAAAAGTTTAGTGTCTGAGCGGCAGTCCCTTTGGGACTGGGCGGCATAGAAGTATAAATAAATAAATAAATAAATAAATAAATAAATAAATAAATAAATAAATAAATAAATAAATAAATAAATAAATAAATAAATAAGAAAAAATTCCCTTTTTTTTATTAAAAGAAATTAATAATAAAACAAAACCAAAATCTATTGCTATTATTACTATCTTCTCCTCTTTTTCCATCCCGTCTCCTCCCCCCTTGTGTGTGTGTGTGTGTGTGTGTGTGTGTGTGTAAACTCTTGAACCATTTCCAATAACAGGTGAGCTATTGGAAATGGTTCAAGAGTTCACACACACACACACACACACAAAAACGGCTGGGGTTTTTTTCTCTGTTATTATTTGGGTGCTTTTTACCGTATGCTTTAAATCAAGAGTCATTTCTCTCTCTTTCTCTCTCCCCCTATTGCTCTCTCTCTCTCTTTTTCTCACTTTCTCTCTCCCTCTTTCTATGTCTCTCCCCCTCTTGCTCTCTCTCTCTCTCTCATTTTCTTTCTCTCTCTCTCTATTGCTTTCTCTCTCTCTCACTCTTTCTATCTATCTCTCTTGCTTTCTTTCTCCCCCCCCCTTTCTCTCTCTCCCTCTCTCCCTCTCTCTGTGTCAGCGAGGGGGCTGTGAGAGCACTTTCTCTGAGCACTTCGGGAATGTCTGCCCTGCCTCAACTGCAGGCCCCTTGCTGAAAGTCCTGGACGAAAACGCTCCCAGCAAAGGGGCTGCGAGAGGGGTGGGGCGGGCATTCCCGAAGCGCGCAGAGAAAACCCTCTCTCGCAGACCCCTGGCTGGGAGTGTGGATGAGAAGGTGGAGAAGAAGCCGAAGCCACTGCCACGGGAGAAGTCGCACCCCAAGGCAGGAGGCAGCGGAGGAGGAGAGGGGGCGGATCGAGCAGGCAGGGGACAGGGCCGAGAGGCCAGGGGCACGAGGGGGCCGGAGGCACCGTGGGGAGGCAGGGGCGGCTGTGGCTCCCTTTCCTTCTACTTCCGTGCCTCCCCGCCCCCCCCCCTCGCAGGCTAGCAGGGGGAAGGGGAGCACACACCCATGGAAAAGGGTGTGCGGGGGGTATTTTGAGTTGCGCGCGTGTGCACGGGCGCAGCTTAAGGGGAACGCTGGTTAGGACTGACTTATTTGGACATACCGTACTTCTAGATCCATCTGTGCCACAAAATGCATTCAGCAGCAGCTCTTTTCAAAACAGTTTTAATCAGCTGGTATCACTTAATTGCATTTGTTTAAGCAGAAATGGTTTGTTTTTTTTGTAAGAGAGTTGGGATATTATTATTGCCGAATATTTCTCTTTTCTTATCTGTGCTTAGTACTAACAATAAGAAGATATTTTAAAAATATCCAGGTTCTGTTTCTAGGCCAAGTAACAAGGAAACCCGTGAACTAAGGGCGGAACTAAAGAGACACCTTGACCTGGGTGAAACTAACTTATCCATTGACTATCACACAGAATGCATCAAATCCAGGACCCACAATCCTCCCTACATCTTCCAGCCTAACATCTCTCATCAGCCACCCTACTTCTTCCAACTGATCATCTCACAACAACAAATTGACACATACCAACCAGAACTACTACAACAAAAACAAAATGCTGTGTCTGCATAGTAACAGCCGGCTATCAGAATCTAGCTCGCGTATCCCTCTCCAGGGTGCTGATTGGGCACGTAAGCCCAGTTACTTGTAAGCGGGAACTTTCCTCTGTATTTGATTGGTAGCTGCCTCAGAAGGCGTGCTGTATATAAGCCTGTGTACTCATGTCTGTGTTCTTAAGCCTGTATCTGCCCGGTTGGCAAGTTCTGATTAAACTGTCATGTTTTGATTAAGGCCTCAGTTATTATACTGGCGACGAGAATTCAACCCTGCATTTCCATCTCGCATCTATTTCTGCAGTAAGTGAAAATGTCTGTACAGCTTACTTTTCCCCCTTTCAACCCACAAGGGGAGACCTGGGACTCTTATGTCGCCCGGTTCGATTGTTTCCTGATCTCAAATGGGTATACCGAGATTTCTGGAGACCGTAAATGATCTTATTTTCTCGGTTTCTGCGGCCCCGAGATGTTTGAGACGGCCAGGGCTTTATTCGCTCCAGTCTCTATACACGATGTGCCTTGGCAGACGTTCCTGTCAACGCTTCAAGATCATTATGCCCCAGCCCCATCCCGCTGTGCCCGGCGATATGTCTTTTACCAGAGGAATCAGGCGGAGGGGGAATCAATTAATGAATTTGTAGCCGCTCTCCGCCGGGCTGCTTTATATTGCAAGTTTTCCGACTTGAATGATTATTTGCTGGACAGGCTTGTATTCGGAGTCCGGGATGGCCGCCTTAAACGCCGCTTGCTGGCCACCCGGGAATTAACTTTTCAGACAGCATTAGCTGAAGCTCGTGCTTTTGAGCTTTCCACACAATCTCTAGCAGCCATGGACAGTTCCGTGAACGTTACGACTAAAGTGCCAGCGGTGCCAGAGAAACCTAAAGCCGCTGCGGAAAAAGAGGACAGCAGCGAGGCTGAGGAGGAGGAAGTCTGCCGGATGGGGGCTTCTCGGGGTCGTGATCCTCCTGCTAGTCGCCCCCGCCCCCCTCTGTCCCCTTGCAGAGGTTGTGGGGGAAACCATTATCGGTCAAATTGCCCATTTAAGGAAGCGGCTTGTCGGCGTTGTGGGGCTAGAGGCCACATTGCGAGAGTCTGCCGTTCCCGGAGGTCCCCTCCAGCCGCCCCTAGAGACCAGAGGGAGTCCCAAGGCTTCAATCCCCGCTGGCAGAGGAGATTTTCTTCCACCAAGAGGGATGACTGCAATGCCATTTATAGCTGCCCGCCCACAGCCAGCACGTATGTGAGGAAAACATCAGTTTCTGCAGAGAAGATCTCCGTGACGGTTCGCCTGGGAGGCGTGAATTGCTCCATGCAAGTGGACACGGGCTCCGCACATTCTTTGGTTTCCTGGGCCACGATAAAGAGATGCGTGCCCGGCTTGAGCAAGAATCGGTTGCAGCCATGCACTGTGACTTTACGGGACTACCAAGGGGCGCCCATTCCAGTGTTGGGGGAAGGGAGATTCCCTGTCATATTTAAATCATTCATGGGCAGGTTGCCTCTTATGGTGGTGGACGGACCATTTTCCAGCCTCCTGGTTTTAGACTGGTTTAAGTCCTTGGGGCTTTCTGTTTCGGGGGTGAACGCTGTGAGAGGGGGGTCTGTATTTAATGAGCTTACTAAGGAATTCCCCTCTGTATTCGATGACAAGCTGGGTTGCTACACAGGGACCCCGATTTCTTTTAGCCTCGACCCCAAGGTGCCAGCAGTGAGGCTGAAGCCCCGCAGAGTGCCCATTCCCCTCAGGCCAAAGGTTGATGCTGAATTGGACCGTCTGATTGCCCAAGGGGTGTTAGAGCTGGTTGACCAGGCTGTTTGGGAGACTCCACTGGTCATCGCTTTTAAAGGGGATGGGGGCCTGAGATTATGCGGGGACTATAAATGCACTGTCAATAAGGCTCTGGCTCACCACTCGTACCCGCTCCCAGTGGTGCAGCATTTACTCCACACTCTGGGTAATGGTAAGCTCTTTGCCAAGCTTGACCTATCCCAGGCTTACCAGCAGCTCCCTGTGGACCCCATGACTGCTGAAGCCCAGGCGATTATAACACATAGGGGGGTCTTCAGGTGCCACAGGCTACAATTTGGGGTCTCTATTGCACCGGGTATATTTCAAGGATTAATGGAGCGTTTGCTGTATGGGCTGGAAGGCACGGTGCCCTACTTTGACGATGTCCTGGTCTCGGGGAGTTCCGAGGACGAACTACTTCGCAGGGTAAAGAAGGTGCTGGTTAAGTTTCAGGAGGCGGGACTCAAACTCAAATCAAAGAAGTGTGTCTTTGGGGTTCCAGAGGTTGATTTCCTGGGTTTCAGGGTAGATGAAAAGGGAATCCATCCCACCCCTGAAAAGACTAGGGCCATTTGGGATGCCCCCAGACCCCAGTCGAGGGAGGAGCTGCAGGCTTTCCTGGGTCTCTTGAACTTCTATGCGGTATTTATCCTGCATAAGGCTTCGGTGGCAGAACCGTTGCATAGGCTACTGGACAAGCGGTCTGCTTGGCACTGGGGGGAGCGGGAAGAAGCTTCATTTAGAGGGGTCAAAGGGATACTCACCTCAAACAGTGTCCTGGCTCAATATTCCCCGAGTCTGCCTTTAGTTCTCACCTGTGACGCCTCCCGGTACGGAGTGGGGGCAGTCCTCAGCCATAGATTGCCAAATGGCTCGGGAGCCCCTTTGGCGTTTTTTTCTCGGACCTTGGCGGCGGCGGAAAGAAACTATGGACAAATAGATAAGGAGGCATTGGCCCTTGTGGCGGGAGTCCGCCGTTTCCACGAGTACTTGTATGGAAGAAGGTTCGAGTTAGTAACGGACCACCAGCCCTTGTTAGGGTTACTCTCAGGTAACCGCCAGAGCCCAGCTGTGTTGTCTCCGCGTATGACACGCTGGATTGTTTTTTTGGCCAATTACACCTACACCCTAATATATAAACCGGGTCGTCACATTGCGCACGCCGACGCACTCAGCAGGTGCCCTGTACATGAGGAATTAACAGACCCCGCACCCGCCAGCTCCGTTTTTGCTCTGACAGAGGGGCCATTAGTATTAGCTGCTCCCGAGGTGTCTAGGGAGACTGGGAAAGACCGCATTTTGGCCCAGGTAAGGCAATGGGTTTTAAGGGGGTGGCCTCTCGCCGCCCCAGCTGACCAATTCATTCCTTTTTTTTGCTGCCGCACTGAGTTCTCAGTGGAGAAGGGAGTTCTTTTAAGGGGTGGCAGAGTGGTTATACCAGGCAAGCTGAGGAACCAGGTGTTGTCCCTGCTGCACAAGGGTCACCCTGGCATAGTAAGAATGAAGGGTTTGGCCAGAGATTACGTTAGATAAAGAGGTAGAGCAGCGTGTGGCTAACTGTGCGGTATGCCAGGAGAGCAGGTCCATGCCCCCCCATGCTGAACCTTTAACTTGGGAACCACCTGCCAGCCCCTGGACGCGCTTGCACATTGATTTGGCCGGTCCCTTCATGGGGCAAACTTTTTTAATCACCGTGGATGCATACTCCAAATGGGTGGAGGTGGTCCAGTTGCAGTCCACTCAGTCACAGGCCATTATTGAATCTTTGATGACCCTATTTGCCACGCATGGATTTCCGGACCTACTAGTTTCGGATAACGGACCGCAGTTCACATCTGTCCTGTTCGAGTCATTCCTAGCAACTGCAGGTATCAGACATGCCTTAACCTCGCCTTGGCATCCGGCCAGTAATGGCCAGGTGGAACGGGCAGTTAGAACAATTAAAGAGTCCCTTAAAAGGTTGCCCCCGACCTCTTGGAAAGCCAGGTTGGCTGATGTGCTCTTAGCCCAACATACCACCCCATGTGTAACCACAGGAAAGACACCAGCGGAGCTTTTAATGGGTCGCAAGTTGCGGATTATACTTGACAGGCTGCACCCAGGGTACACGGCTGCAGTGCAATGGCCTGAAGCAGCCGGACAGGAGGTGTCCGTAGGAGACGCGGTATTTGCCCGTGCCTATTCGGGCCAAAAGAATTGGGAGAAAGGTATAGTATGCAGGGAATTGGGGCCTCGTTCGTTCGAGATAGAGCTAAGGGACGGGCGAATTTGGAGAAGACACCTGGATCAGATCAGACTTAATAGAGAGGAAAGGTGTGGAGACCGGGAAGCCAATGAGTTTCAGGGGGAGTGTTTTCAGGAACCGCCCACGGCAGCAGAGACTTCAGGGAATTCTTCCTCGGCATATAGCAGGGAGGAGGAGGTGGTTCCGGCTCCCAAAGCGATCCAACCGGCTGAGATCGTTCTGAGACCGGAAGCTGAGCTTTATTCTTCGCGCCCAGCTGGAGCTTCCCAGTGGAGGCAGCAACAAGTGTCCTTTCGGGCCTGGCGGGAGGGCAATGGCAGCAGGAACGGGAGGCTGCCAGCTGCAGCGGCCCCGGGCAGATGCTGGGGGATGGCAGCGGCGAGCAAGAGCTCCAGGGCGGAGCCACCGGCAGCACCCCGCCCAGCTGGAGCTTTCCTGATGGGGGTGGCAACAATTGTCCTTTGGGGCCCGGTGGGAGGGCAATGGCAGCGGAAACAGGAGGCTGCCGGGTGCAGCGGCCCCGGGCACCGTTCCCTGTAGGCTGGGCATGCCTGCGCCAGCGCACCCCAAAATGCCCCCCCCGCGCACCCTTTTCCAGGGGCGCGCAGGGAGCTGCGGCCACCCGCCCACCTGCCCGATTTCCCTCCGCGCGGCTGGGGACGCGGATCCACCGCCCTCGCCAGCCAGATCTCCCTCCACCCGGCTGGGGAGGTGGATTTGCTGCCCCCGCCAGCCCGATTTCCTTCTGCCCGGCTGGGGAGGTGGATTCGCCACCCCTGCCAGCCCGATTTCCCTCCAGTGGCTGGGGACGCAGATCTACCGCACTCGCCAGCCTGATCTCCCTCCGTGTGGGGGGGGGACAAACCGACAACCGGGGGCTGTCCGTCCGTGTTGGGTGGTGCAGGGCAGGCACAGGCAGCCCCAGGGGAGAACAAGGGAGGGAGAGAAAGGAAAGAGAGAGAAAGGGAGGGAGAGAAAATTGAATGAAGGAGGGAGAGAAAGAAAGAGTAAGAGGTAGAAAGGATAGAGAAAAAGGAAGAGAAAGGGAGGGGGGAAAAGGAAAGAGGGAGGGAGGGGGAGAGAAAGAAGATATGAAGGAGGGAGAAAAAGAAAGAGATAGAAAGGAAAGAGGGAGAGAAAGGAATGAGAGAGAAAGGGAGGGAGAGAAAGGGAATGAAAGAGGGAGAAGGGGTGAGAGATAGAAAGGATAGACAGAAAGGGAGAGGAAGGAAAGAGAGATGAGAGAGGAAGGAGGAGACAGAAAGAGAGGAAGGAAGAGAGAAAGAAAAAGGGATGGAGAGAGAAAGGAAGGAAGAGAGAGAAAGAGGGAGGGAGAGAGAAATAGAGCGAAAGGGAGGAAGTGAGATTTTTTTGTCCAAACATTTTTAGCCCCCCCCCTCAATGTTCCCCAGGATTTTGAAAATATGAAAAATGTGCCACGGCTCCAAAAAGGTTGGGAAACACTGCTCTAAGCAACCCAAAACTTACTCCCAACACAAAACCAATCTCAAATGCCAATTATTAAATGCTAGAAGTATAGTCAATAAGATGTCAGAATTCCTCCTCCTTCTTAACTCCGCAGTCTTTGATATTATCTTTGTCTGTGAAACATGGCTTAATGCATCCTACCCAGACTCCATTATTACAACAAGGAACTATCTTGTCTCTCGTTATGACCGTGAATCCCGCAGAGGAGATGGGGTAGCTATATTGTACAAAAAATCTCTAAACATTAAAAACATCAAAGTTGCGCAGGATCTATTACTCCCTGAAACTATTGTCTGTGATCTATCCCTAAATACCACACTTCACTTCTTACTCTGCTACAGAGCTCCTGACTATGACATCGCACATGCAAACAAATTATCAGCTCTACTAATGTGGGCTACCCACTGCCCACACCCCATCAACTTCCTTGGTGACCTCAACCTACCACATATTAACTGGACATTAAATGAATGTAGCATGGAACCTATCCACTCTACTATATATAACACAGTCACCAGTCTGGGACTTGACCAACTAGTAAGTGACAATACTAGATTAGATAACTGTCTGGATCTCATCTTCTGCAACAGCAAAAGTACAATATACAGTAATACCTCATGATACGAACTTAATTGGTGCAAGGAGGAGGTTCGTAAGACGAAAGGTTCGTAAGACGAAACATTGTTTCCCATAGGAAACAAGGTAAAGTCAATTAATCCGTGCAACAACAAAAAAAAACCCGCAAAAAAATGCTGCCGGCCGGCTGTCACCTTTTAAAACAGCGGGGGGGGGGGGCTTCCCAGCAGCCTCCTGAACCCGAACGCCAAACCCGAACTTCCGGGTTTGGCGTTGGGAGGCTGCTGAGAAGCCCCCCGGCTGTTTTAAAAGGTGACAGCCGGGCGGCGGGGCTTCTCAGCGAAAGTTCGGGTTTGGGAGGCTGCTTTGAGGAGGCGGGGAAGCCTCTTGCAGCAGCTGCCACAGCCGCTGGCTTCCCCGCCGCTGGCCCACCGAGGATGCTCGCTCTTGCCCGGCTTCCCCGCGAGGCATCAGGTCAGCAAGAGCGATCTTCTGCCGGCCATGGGCGACTCCCCGCCGCTCGCCCATGGCCGGCAGAAGATCGCTCTTGCCCGGCTTCCCCGCGAGGCTTCCCCCCTCTTCGCCCGCCGCCCGCCCGTACAGAATGCTGACCTGATGCCTCACGGGGAAGCCGGGCAAGAGCGATCTTCTGCCGGACATGGGCGAGCGGCGGGGAGTCGCCCATGGCCGGCAGAAGATCGCTCTTGCCCAGCTTCACGCGAGGCATCAGGTCAGCAAGAGCGATCTTCTGCCGGCCATGGGTGACTCCCTGCCACTCGCATTGGGGTGGGGGGCTGTCAGGACACCCCCCCACCCCAGCACTTTGCATCCCGCCGGCTAAGAGCAATCGGGCAGCAGCTTCTGCCGGACATGGGCAATGAGCAGGACAGAGAAGCGGGGAGAATCAGGAGGCTCCTTTGGCGGCTGGAGGCTGCCTGGCTTTGTGTTTTTGGCTGGGGGTGGAGGCAGTAGGACCTTCCTAACTCCCTCCCCCCCCAGCCAAAACCCCAAAGCCTGTTTGCTGCCACACGATTTAGCCAGGACAGGAGCGAAGTGACGTGGAGGAATGGGGAGCTGAAACCGGGCGGTTTCAGCTTTCTATCCCTTCACGTCACTTCGCCGCTAAATCGTGTGGCATCAAACATGCTTTGGGGGTTTGGCTGGGGGAGAGGGAGTTAGGAAGGTCCTACTTCTACCCCCCAGCCAAACCCCCAAAGCATGTTTGCTGCCACACGATTTAGCGGCGAAGGGACGTGAAGGGATGGAAAGCTGTAACAGCCTGGTTTCAGCTTTCCATCCATCCACGTCACTTCGCCGCTAAATCGTGTGGCAGCAAACATGCTTTGGGGGTTTGGCTGGGGGGGGAGGGAGTTAGGAAGGTCCTACCTCTCCCCCCCAGCAAAATCCCCAAAGCATGTTTGCTGCCACACGATTTAGCGGCGAAGGGACGTGAAGGGATGGAAAGCTGAAACAGCCCGGTTTCAGCTTTCCATCCATCCACGTCACTTCGACGCTAAATCGTGTGGCAGCAAACATGCTTTGGGGGTTTGGCTGGGGGGAGGGAATTAGGAAGGTCCTACCTCTCCCCCACAGCCAAATCCCCAAAGCATGTTTGCAGCCACACGATTTAGCGGTGAAGGGACGTGAAGGGATGGAAAGCTGAAACAGCCCGGTTTCAGCTTTCCATCCATCCACGTCACTTCGCCGCTAAATCGTGTGGCAACAAATATGCTTTGGGGGTTTGGCTGGGGGGGAGGGAGTTAGGAAGGTCCTACTTCTCCCCCCCAGCCAAATCCCCAAAGCATGTTTGCTGCCACACGATTTAGCGGCGAAAGGACGTGAAGGGATGGAAAGCTGAAACAGCCCGGTTTCAGCTTTCTATCCATCCACGTCACTTCGCCGCTAAATCGTGTGGCAGAAAACATGCTTTGGGGGTTTGGCTGGGGGGGAGGGAGTTAGGAAGGTCCTACTTCTCCCCCCCAGCCAAACCCCCAAAGCATGTTTGCTGCCACACGATTTAGCGGCGAAGTGACGTGAAGGGATGGAAAGCTGAAACCGCCCGGTTTCAACTCCCCATTCCTCCACGTCACTTCGCTCCTGTCCTGGCTAAATCGTGTGGCAGCAAACAGGCTTTGGGGTTTTGGCTGGGGGGGAGAAGTAGGACTTTCCAGCAGCCTCCGAACGTTTGGCGTTCGGCTTCGGGAGGCTGCTGGAAAGCCGCCTGGCTGTTTTAAAAGGTGACCGCCGGGCTGGGGGGCTTCCCAGCAACCTCCCGAACCCCGAACTTTTGCCGAACTTCTGGGTTCGGGGTTCGGGGGGTTGCTGGGAAGCCCCCCAGCCCGCCGGTCACCTTTTAAAACAGCCGGGGGGGCTTCCCAGCAGCCTCCCGAACGCGGAACCCGGAAGTTCGGGTTTGGCGTTCGTAACTCGAAAAAAGTTCATAAGAAGAGGCAAATTTTTTCTGAACCCTGGGTTCGTATCACGAGTTGTTCGTAAGACGAGGGGTTCGTATCTTGAGGTACCACTGTATGACTTAGAAATAAAAGAATCTTTTTCCAACAGTGACCACAGCATGATAAGCTTCAGCCTCAACCTAAGCCACACTAAGATCCACCCAAATAACGCGACTCCGAAATTCAACTTCAAAAAAGCGAACTACGAACTCATTGATGCTCATCTTTCAACATTGAACTGGCAAACTTTATTCTCTAACTGCAACTCTATGGATGACCTCTACAACACATTCTTGCTTGAGATGAAAATAATCATCAGACTTTAAATACCATTTGTATCTGCCTCAACCAAGAAAAATAACTTCCCGATCTCAATAAGAAAATTACAATTTAAAAAAAATCTCTCTGGCATAAAAAAAAAAACAAGTAGTAAACTTCAAAAGCTGTTATAAAAGCATATGCAAACAAATAAAAGCAGAATGTCTCAACTACCACAGCATACAAGAGGAAAATCTTCTATGCACCAAATCCAATCATGCCTTCTACAACTTTGTCAACAACAAACTCAAGAACTCTAGACCTATCCCACCTCGCAAAGGACCCAACAACAAAGAATACCACGATGATTCATCCAAAGCTAACCTTCTCAATTCATTCTTTAGCTCTGTCTTTGTCAACAGCAACGGCTCATCCCCCAAATTCATCACTCGCTCCTCAAACTCTCTCAATGACCTAACCCAAATAGACTTCACTGAAGACCGAGTCGAAAAAGCATTACGTGACCTTGAACCTTCCCTATCAGTCGGACCATATGGTCTATGTGCATACTTCCTAAAAAAGCTCTCTTCTGCTATAGCTAGACCACTAAGCATAATTTTTGAAAATCCTTCAGTACCAGCACACTTCCTAAGATATGGTCAAAAGCAATGGTCATCCCTGTCTTCAAAAAAGGAGAGCCCTCTCTTGTCGATAACTACAGACCAATATCATTATGCTGTGTCCCATGTAAAGTTATGGAATCAATTATAAACCAGTCAATTACTCTACACCTAGAAACTAATAATCTGCTCTCTAACAAACAATTTGGATTCAGAAAAAACCTATCCTGCAATCTACAGCTCCTTCACTGCAAAAACATATGGACAACTTATCTTGATCAAGGAAAATATATAGATGCAATTTTTATTGACTTCTCCAAAGCCTTTGATTCAGTGGTCCATGACAAACTACTTCAAAAACTCAAATCCTATGGCATCTCAGGATCCCTCCACAACTGAATTACTGCATTTCTGTCTAACAGGCAACAAGTGGTCAAAATAGGAAGCTCCATATCCACACCCATCCCTGTTAAAAATGGTGTCCCCCTGTTCTGTCTGGGTTTTCCCAGACCTCCACACCCACTGAAAAAACAGCCAGACACTCTGGTAAAATCCAAAAGTAATTTATAGCAGGAAAAAATAAGCACAAAGGAAAACCTGTCTTCACAGCAGACAGGTTACAATACTTTACAACAGGGTCCTGATGTCCAGTCAATTCCAAAAGCTTCTTGCTGGCACACCCCCCCAAGGTTTCAAGAGTCCAAGGCACAAACCAGGATTGTAGCCACCAAAGTTCACAGACAGGTCTCACGAATCTCCAAGATAAAACTCCACAAGCCAGGAAGGGTGGGGCCGCCTTTTATCCTTTCCCAAGAGCACCACACCCAAACCCAGCTGTGACCTCTAATGCTGGAAATATCTAGCCAATTGCGTTCTTCTCTCGTTAGCTCTCCTCTGTCGCATATCTATGAAGTCACTAGCATCTTCCCCCAGGGAATCCAGGCTGCTTGCTGGGGAGTGCTCCCCCTGGTGGAACTCTGGCTGTCCTTCATCTTCAGCCTGGAATTCAGCTTTGTCGTCAGTCTGCCCCTCCTGGTCCTCAGCCTCTGAGCTGGACACCGACAGCAAATCAGCCATTCCCGGAGGGGTCCCAGGCTGAACCACAACACCCCCAAGGTAGTGTACTGGGACCTACATTTTTTATTCTCTACATCAACGATCTTTGTGATCTCATCACAAGCAACTGTGTTCTTTTTGCAGATGATGTAAAACTCTTCAACACCACTGATAACACAACTACTCTACAGAAAGACCTAGACTCAGTTTCTGACTGGTCCAAAACATGGCAACTCCAAATCTCAATCAGCAAATGCTCTGTCCTACACATTGGCAAAAAGAATCAGAACTTCAAATACAAACTTAATAAACAAATTATCACAGATAATCCCCATTTGGTCAAGGACCTCGGGATACTAATAACTAAAGATCTAAGTGCCAAAGCCCACTGCAACAACATCGCTAAGAAGGCCTCAAGAGTTGTTAATCTAATCCTACATAGCTTCTGTCATGCTGAATATTGACAGCCTTTCAGAGACATTTAGTAATGAAAGAGTTAACTATGTGTGCCTTTTTAGATCCTCGTATTATGATGTAATATCCTGCCAGCTCACTTTCTTCTTCTTCAATCCTCAATTCTCTCTTCTCTTCTAACCTCCATTATGTAAAGACGTATATTTTATGTTGTCCCTCGAGACATGTTTTATTTGTTTGCTTCTGTTTTTTAAAATAAAGAGATCTTGTTTGAACAAATGACTAAGGCTTTTATCCATCGACTCCGCGGGGTTAAAGTCCTAACAGGCTTTAATCAATTATACAAACTGCGACATGGTAGCAGAGGATGGTTCTCTTAATTAAGCCTAAAAATAATAATAATAATAATAATAATAATAATAATAATAATAATAATAATAAATCTCTAAAGGCTTGATATGCCTGGAAAGAAGTGAAAATTTCATCTCTCAGACTGTGTAGTATTTACAATGTCTGACAGGGAGATTGATGGAGCAATCTCAAAGCTAACATTAGCATGGGAGATACAGAATGCAGTGGAAGCAGTTTTGCCTCCCACAGAGGAAGAAACTTCAGCCGAAGAAAAAACAGTGAGTAAATCCTTGATGTAGAACAGTTGATTAATCTTACAGAAGCTGAAAAATTGTCAGAAAAAGTTCCTTCTCAGCCAATTTATGCCTCGAGCCAGATAGAAGAATTTTCTTTGTACTTGTCACAGCCTCATAGTGAAGCTATTACTAAGTGCGACATAGAAAAAAATGGCGTCTCCTGTTTAGTAGCTAAACCGAAAGTCAGACATTCCAATAAACAGGAATCTTTAAAAGACTCTAAAATGCCTTTAATAAGTAATCGATCATCTCCAACACAAAGTGTGAGTTCAGATCATGATATACAGACTATAAATAATTTAGTTGCAAGTCTGGAGCAAAGTTTGAAAGATAAAAAAGAATTCCTCATTGATTTTTATATTAAAAAGGGATCAAACCCACTTACTGCAAGTGAAAAGGATTTAATAGATGTGTGCAGTACTGATATTACTAACCAAACAATGAGACGATAAAGCCAGAAATTTTCAGATGCAATTTTTTGAAAAGGTTATACTTCCTTGCCATGATGAAAAAATACAATAAGAATCACAAATGCTTAAAAGTAATGTTGCAGAGCCATCTAGTGGCCAAATTAAGCAAATGCAGCCTGTAAAAAATGAATTACATCAAATGTTCAAAAGTAATGTTGGAGCGCCATCTAGTGACCATTTTAAGCAATTGCCACTGCCAGATTACACTTCTGATGGAAAATATTTTGCTTAATGTGAAGAAGATTGTATTTCAGATGTTTCAATGGGGCAAAGAGCATCTGCAGAACACTACTACCATGCAGACAAACCCCCAATACCAACAAGTCAACCAAGGTATGTAATTCAACCAACACCTTCTTTGGAGCAAATACCACAAAGAAGCCAAAATACGCAGATGCAACAGGAGCAACAACCATGGGTTCCAACTCCTCAAATACACCAACCATGGTTTCCAGCTACTCAAATGCAACAACCAGTAGCAGTACAAGCTGCAGTACAAAGGCAAGTTCCTGTTTCATCACCATTGCAAGGTGAGTCAAGATTAAAGAATACTGGACAAAATTATAAGGCTTGGTTACATGAAATTAGAATAAGACTACACAGTGAAGGCGTTCATCACATGGCTTTCAATCCACCAAATAAACCGTGGACTGAAGAGCAAAGGGCTTTAGACATCAGAGCAAGTACATTAATGTTAATGTCAGTGGAAACAGATTTATCAGTTAGATTTTCACATGATATCACTGCAAATGCCTTGATCACATCTTTAGATGAACTTTATAGACCAATTTCAGCTGAAGGAACATCCTTATTATTTTCTGAATTTTTCACTACAAAATTTAAGCATGGAGAGAAAATTGCTGCACTTTTGTCTAAACTTATAGCAATGCAAAAAGAAGTGATTGAAAGAGGTTACAATATTGATGATATTCAAATGAACAGTGTTATTATCAGCTCTTTAAATGATGATGGGAAAGATGCAATTTCAAAATATAACAACATACCTTTAGCTCAACGCACCACATCCAGAGTTTGCAAACTTTTAACAGAAGAAGTTATTATGCAAGGAAGACTTAAATCCAGAGCAACTGCTTCCAGAGTACCAATGAGTCGCAGTTACCAACCAAGGGCCTACGTTCCTAGATTGCCTAGACAATATCCAGAGTATAACCAGCCCAGAAGAACAGATTTTCAACATCCTCAATATCCTGATTCGCAACGTTCTCAATATTCTGATTTGCAATGTTCTCAATATCCTATCCAGCCCAGAGGAACAGATCCCAGAGGCGGCAGACGTAGAGGTTTCAGCAGTTGCAGACCAGCTCGATGAGGTTCCAGAGGAGAACTACATCCTTACATCGGTTCTTTGGTCCTGAACAACATTCCACATTCAGATTCTGAGTACAACACTTGAAATTTATGGACTTTAGACAGTGGAGCGGCTTTTCATATTACTCATCAAAGAGAACTTTTTAAAGAATTATATAAGAGTGACGTAAAAGAATTACAGTGATCCCCCGAGTTTCGCGATCCCGATCATTGCGAATCGCTATATCGCGATTTTTCCACCCGATGACGTCACTCCCTTCCTTTCTCATCTTTCTTTCTCTCTCTCTTTCTTGCTTCTTCCTCTCTCACACTCTTTCTCCCTCTCTCATCTCTTTCTTTCCTTCTCTCTCTTTCTCTATCTCTCCCCCTCTTGCTCTCGAGCGGCGGGCGGCACCCAGGGAAGGTTCCTTCGGCCGCCCACCAGCTGATCTGCTCGGCAGCGCAGCAGCAGCGAGGAGCCGAAGATGGGGTTTCCCCGTTGCCTGGGCAATGGGGAAACCCCATCTTCGGCTCCTCGCTGCTGCCGCGCTGCAAGCGAGCGGCAAGCGAGCAGCAAGCGAGCAGCCGGGCGAACGGACAAGCAGCAAGCGATCTTGGGGTTTCCCCTTTGCCTGGGCAATGGGGAAACCCCATCTTCGGCTCCTCGCTGCTGCCGCACTGCAAGCGAGCGGCAAGCGAGCGGCAAGCGAGCAGCCAGGCGGGCGGGCGAACGGGCAAGCGGCAAGCGATCTTGGGGTTTCCCCTTTGCCTGGGCAACGGGGAAACCCCATCTTCGGCTCCTCGCTGCTGCCGCGCTGCAAGCGAACGGCAAGCGAGCGGCAAGCGAGCAGCCGGGCGGATGGGTGAACGGGCAAGCGGCAAGCAATCTTGGGGTTTCCCCTTTGCCTGGGCAACGGGGAAACCCCATCTTCGGCTCCTCGCTGCTGCCGCGCTGCAGAGCAGATCAGCTGCTGGGCGGCCGAAGGGGTCTTCCCCGCCGCCCACACGCAAACTCCACCATCTGCGCATGTGCGGCCATGGAAAAAGGGGCGCGCATGCGCAGGTGGTGTTTTTACTTCCGCACCGCTACATCGCGAAATATCGATTATTGCGAGGGGTCTTGGAACGGAACCCTCGCGATAATCGGGGGATCACTGTATATTCAGTGTCAAATCATTTATGCAAAGTTGAAGGAGAAGGAACTGTTTACATAAAAGAATTGAACCAGATGATTCCACATGTTCTATACATTCCAACAGCTACAAGCAACTTACTCAGTATGTATCATCTAAACAAAGAATTAGATTATAAAATTATGCTTTTACAAAATGAAATTCACATTATCAAGAATGGGACAGTTATTGCTCATGCTATTCCAATTGGAGGTGTTTACTACTTAAAGCCACTGTTTGTTTTGTAAGAGAGTTGGGATATTATTATTGCCGAATATTTCTCTTTTCTTACCTGTGCTTAGTACTAACAATAAGAAGATATTTTAAAAATATCCAGGTTCTGTTTCTAGGCCAAGTAACAAGGAAACCCGTGAACTAAGGGCGGAACTAAAGAGATGCCTTGACCTGGGTGAAACTAACTTATTCATCGACTATCACACAGAATGCATCAAATCCAGGACCCACAATCCTCCCTACATCTTCCAGCCTAACATCTCTCATCAACCACCCTACTTCCTCCAACTGATCATCTCACAACAACAAATTGACACATACCAACCAGAACTACTACAACAAAAACAAAATGTCATCCCTAACACCACAAACAAGACTAGGAAAGCGCACCCCTTGCTACCTCTAAGCAACCCAAAACTTACTCCCAACACAAAACCAATCTCAAATGCCAATTATTAAATGCTAGAAGTATAGTCAATAAGATGTCAGAATTCCTCCTCCTTCTTAACTCCTCAGTCTTTGATATTATCTTTGTCTGTGAAACATGGCTTAATGCATCCTACCCAGACTCCATTATTACAACAAGGAACTATCTTGTCTCTCGTTATGACCGTGAATCCCAGAGGCGGCAGACGTAGAGGTTTCAGCAGTTACAGACCAGCTCGATGAGGTTCCAGAGGAGAACTACATCCTTACATCGGTTCTTTGGTCCTGAACAACATTCCACATTCAGATTCTGTGTACAACACTTGAAATTTATGGACTTTAGACAGTGGAGCGGCTTTTCACATTACTCATCAAAGAGAACTTTTTAAAGAATTATATAAGAGTGACGTAAAAGAATTATATTCAGTGTCAAATCATTTATGCAAAGTTGAAGGAGAAGGAACTGTTTACATAAAAGAATTGAACCAGATGATTCCACATGTTCTATACATTCCAACAGCTACAAGCAACTTATTCAGTATGTATCATCTAAACAAAGAATTAGGCTATAAAATTATGCTTTTACAAAATGAAATTCACATTATCAAGAATGGGACAGTTATTGCTCATGCTATTCCAATTGGAGGTGTTTACTACTTAAAGCCAAAGCCTCAAGTACAAGTTGAAGTAAGTATAGAAGTTCCAAGTATAGAAATATGAAAGCACAGGTCCAGAGAGAAAACCTGTTGCTACTCCAGAAATAAAGGCTCCTAAAGCCAATGAAATTCAAAAGGCTAATCAAAACAAATCTGAGGTTCTGCATAATGTTGCAAATGTTAAACCTGTACTAACAAACAAATCTTTTCATTCTAGGTGTGTTCACCATTGGCACTGTCATTTGGGCCATGCCTCATATGGAGTTTTATCCAAGATGCCAGATTCATTAATGGGTTTGATGTTAATAGTAATTACAAAATTTATTTAGATTGTTCTGTTTGTAACAAATCAAAATCCAAAGCAGCACCTATTGCTAAACATGCCACACGTTTGTCTACATGCATTTTTGATTTGGTTCATACTGACATTGTCGGTCCATTTTGGCCTACTAAATGGTAATTGTAAGTATTTTTTAACTATTGTTGATAATTATTCTAGATATGGTTTTGTGTACCTAATGAAACAAAAATCAGAGATCTCTCAGATCTTTAAAGACTTTGCTGCACACATCTTCAATCAACATGGTGTCCACATCAGAAAAATACAAAGTGATCATGTTGGAGAATTCATGTCCCAGCAATTCCAAGTTTGGATGAGACGAAATGGAATCCATCACCATTACACTCCTCTGCATAACGGAGTGGTAGAATGATGACAAGGTGTTTTACAGACTATGTTTCATTGTCTTTTAGAAGATGCTAATCTCAACAATTTCTATTGGGGTGAAGCACTAAGGTATGTCAATTACATTCTTAATCGTATTTGGAGCAGTGTTATAAATCAGACTCCTTTTTACATGATGCTTGGAAAGAAGCCTGATATCCAAAACCTCCACATTTTTGGCTCATATGCAATGGTAAACATTCCACTGGTCCAGAGAAAGAAAGGAGGTCCAGTAGCAGAAAGACTGAGATTTATAGGTTTTGATCTAAGTTCTAAATATTATAAGTTTGCTTACTCTAATCACACAGTTGTTATTTCTAACTCAGCTAAATTTGAAGAAGATACAGATTGGTCCAGAATCCATAGCAATGACACTTCAGTTTACTTTCCTAGAGATGATGTCAAAGGTACAGCGCAACCTGATCCTCAGGCAGTTGTTCCAGATGTTGTTTCTCTGAAAAATGATGTTCCTAGTGATGAAGTTGGAGACGGAGATGACCAAGATGAAGGTTGCACTACAGTTCTAAGACATTCCAAAGAGAACCACACAAGGGATTCCTCCAAAGAGATACCAACAGCAAGTATCACAAAAATGTTTTCCTTTTCTTTGCAACAATGTTACAATTCCTCCTGAAAACTTTTCACAAACAAGACATTTACCTGAGTCTGAACAAGAAAAATGGTATGAGGCAATGGAAATTGAACTGGACAGTTTAAAGAAACTTAAAGTGTTTACACATGTTGAGCCTCCAACGAACAAAAAGATTATTGGTACACGATGGGTGTACAGAATTAAACAAAAACCAAATGGTGAGAAAATATACAAAGCAAGATTAGTAGCACAAGGTTACTCCCAAATTTATCCTGAAGATTACACAGATACGTTTTCACCTACAGTTAAAAATGAAAGTGTCAAAATTGCTTTAACCACAGCTATTGCTTTAAATTTAGAAGTTTTCCAATTTGATGTTGAAACTGCTTATCTGAACACTGATTTAAATGAAGAGATCTACGTGAAAGGTGCACCCAGTTTCCAGGGTCGAAAAGGAGATGTCTGGTTCCTGAAAAAAAGTATTTACGGTTTGAAACAATCTGTTTAATGTGGCATAGATGTCTCATTGACAAACTAAATTCAATGGGCTTTATTAAGTCCGACTCTGATGAATGCGTGTTTACAAAAAGGCAAGGTAATGTTTATGAAATTATACTTGTTTATGTTGATGACATTGTGTATATTTGTCCAAACAAACAAATGAGTGAAGTTTTTGCAAAAGGTTTAGAAAGACACTTTACATTGAAAAGCTTAGGACACATTCATGATTACCTAGGGGTTCAGATTGAAAAAATTCAGAAGGGGTTTAGCCTCTCACAAGAAAACAAAATTGATCAACTTTTGCAAAATTGCAACATGACTGACGCACACCCATGTCGCTCTCCAATGCGAACAGATTTTTACAAGTTGACACAACAGAGTAGTCCTGAATTTGAAGATCAAACACTTTATTGATCAGTCAATGGGTCACTGTTATACATTAGCAGTTGGACAAGACCCAACATTTCACTTAGTGTTAATCTTTTGTCATGGTATGTTGGCAAAGGAACTAAATTTCATTGGACATGCATAAAAAGATTACTGAGATACATGAAGCACACAAAAGACATGAAGTTGTTCTTAGAACCAAAACACAAATTTCCTGAGTTAGTTTGCTACGCAGACTCTGATTGGGCAGGTGACAAAGAAACACGAAAAAGTACTTCTGGTTATATAATGTTTTTAAATGGTTGTCCAATTTATTGGAAAGTTAGAAAGCAGAACTTTATTTCTTGTTCTTCTACTGAGTCAGAATATGCCTGTGTTTCTGACTGTTGCAATGCTTTAACCTGTGTTTCTGCTCTCATTGATAGTATTTGGAGTGATCCTATGAAACCAATTGTTATTATGGAGGACAATGTTTCAGTTACCTTCATATCTGAAACTGAATATGTTGGAGCTCGTTCACGGCACATCGATATAAAATATAAGAATGCCAGAGAATATGTGAAACAAGGATTTGTGAAACTACAATATGTGCCTACAACTGAACAAATTGCTGACATGCTGAATAAACCACTGCCAGCTGATCAACACGAATGCCTATGCAAAAGAATGTGCCTTATGTGAACAATGTCACTGATGACTGCCAAAGAAGGGGTGTCATGCTGAATATTGACAGCCTTTCAGAGGCATTTAGTAATTAAAGAGTTAACTATGTGTGCCTTTTTAGATCCTTGTATTATGATGTAATATCCTGCCAGCTCACTTCCTTCTTCTTCAATCCTCAATTCTCTCTTCTCTTCTAACCTCCATTATGTAAAGACGTATATTTTATGTCCCTCGAGACACGTTTTATTTGTTTGTTTCTGTTTTTTAAATAAAGAGATCTTGCTTGAACAAATGACTAAGGCTTTTATCCATCAACTTCACGGGGTTAAAGTCCTAACAGGCTTTAATCAATTATACAAACCGCGACAGCTTCTGCTCTGGAAATCTCACACTACTTACCAGAGCTTACAAAACTTTCGCCAGACTCATCCTCGAATATAGCTCATCTGTTTGGAACCCATATCGCATCTCAGACATTAACACCCTTGAAAATGTTCAAAGATACTTCACAAGAAGAGCCCTTCATTCCTCCACTCGAAACAGAATATTCTACAAAACTAGACTTACAAACCTGGGTCTTGAAAGCTTAGAACTATGATGCCTTAAACATGATCTAAGTATTGCCTACAAGATCATATGTTGCAATGTCCTGCCTGTCAAAGACTACTTCAGCTTCAACCACAACAACACAAGAGCACACAACAGATTCAAGCTTAGTATTAACCACTCCAAACTTGACTGTAAAAAATATGACTTCAGTAATCAGGTTGTCGAAGTGTGGAACTCCTTACCAGACTCTATAGTATCATCCCCTAACCCCCAACATTTTACCCTTAGACTATCCACGGTTGACTTCTCCAGATTCCTAAGAGGTCAGTAAGGGGCATACATAAGCGCACTAGAGTGCCTTCCATCTCCTGTCCTATAGTCTCTCCTATATCTCGTATTTCTTCTCTACTATATCCTCTATAACCTTCATTGTGTATCATTGTGTATTGGACAAAATAAATAAATAAAACTAAAAAACCAGTAAAATTGTGCCCAGGAATTGCCAAGGTAGTAGATTAGTGTGATGGTGGATCTTCCTCAATGAATCACACAAGAAAACTTTCCAATTCTGCTTGCACTTTTCTTCTACCTGATTGATCTGAAACACAGACTAATTTTTGACAGAGGTCTATAAACCATTGAGACGCTCAACAGACCAATGTTAGAAATAACACAAGTGACAGATAACCTCTGTGGAGATTTTCATAAGTTTCTATCTCAAGGAACCATGCATACTTGTTCAAGTACACTCAAGGCACTTCTTAAAGACAGCAAATTGTGTCTTTTTCCCGTCAGTTGGTGATGCTATACAAAACCAGAGGGTTCATCACTGGCTTTAAATTGTCCTGCAGAAAAATTTCATATTTCTCATTTAACATAGTAACATTTATTATGGATTTTTCATAACTGGCTTACTCAACATCTATGTTCTCACCTTTTTCTATCATACAAAGATATAAGCAAATAATGGACATGCTGAAAATAAGAGAAAGAGAAATGGATTATCAGCAAAATATGGAATTAACTATTCCTGTAATGGCAATGAGCTTATACTAATTGACTATAAAATCTGCACTTCAACTAGTATAATTGTTAGTTCTTTCCTACACTTGTTTGGGTAAACTGCTCTTCTTGGAAATGGTATAAAATAAAATTCACTTAGGTTACAGTGTTGTATCTTTATATTTGAATGTCATCCAAATCAATATTATGAAATAACTTGAATAAAGGATGGATCCATTATTGTGCTGGAATAGATTTTACACATCTCAGTCAACTTCTTAAATTGTTTTGCTTAATTGTTTTTGTTATGTCTTGGAATTTGAATATTAGCAGGTCTTTTCCAACCAGATCTGCTCTTCTGAGCAGGATAACATTTGAATCTGATTGTTCCATGCAACCCATGTTCCATATACAAACAAGAGCCAACAGCCTAGTCTTTTGTTGGAGTTTTGCTAAAGTTCACTGTACATAATAAAGAGCTGTTATCACTATGTTTGTCTCCTGACATTTAGTATGAAAACCTAACCTTGGTAATGAAGGTAGGATACTGAAGAGTATTTCCGGAGTACTCTAGCCCAGCTGAGTTCAGAAGCGTCAGAAAGAAGAGGTGCTAAATTCAAATGGCTGCCATATCATCCTTCCGCCCACCAACTCCCTTCAACCCCTCCAAGGAAAACTGAGGGTCCAAAACGACAAGGTTTCACTGTTTTCTAGAAACAAACAATATGGAAGGCTTCTCAGAAAACAGAAAGAGAGCCGAATTTCTGAGTCACTGTGGTCACAAGGTTTTCGATATGGCCATGTTGCTTATAAAGTTTACACCAGTAGAAATGCTACCATGGCAATCACTACAGATTCTTCTACAAATGCACTATGCTCTGGCCCCATTGAAGGTCATAAAGAAACATGAGTTCTGCCAATAGTTACAGAAAGAATGGGAGACAATCAATGAATATATTGCAGCCTTGAGAAAAGGAGCCATGAATTGCAAATTCCGTAATTTAGACAATATTATGCTTGATCAGTTAATTTGTGGAGTTCAGGAGTTCGATTACAGCCCAGACTCCTGGCAATAACTAACGTGAATCTTTTAACCGCATTAAATGAAGCCCAGGCCACTGAGGCATCGACTCTAGCTGCTGAGACACTGCAACATGAGAGCACGCCAATTTCAAGGAAGGTGACTCCTGAAGTGCACAAACTATGAAGCTGTGACAATACTGATGTGAGTGAAGGTGAGGAATGCTTCCATACAGAATGGCCCCATGGAACTGAGGCATAAAAATTCAAAGCCTGTTTCAGTTTTGGGGGACCCCATCTATGGGTTTCCTGCTCCTACCGTGAAGCCATCTGCCAGAGGTGCAACAAAGAGAGCTACATAGCTCAAGCATGCAGAGCACTTTGTTTTCCCACCAGAAACAACCCGCAAGTGAACGTAGACAAGACAGAAGAAGCCCCGCTTGCCATCCTGACTACTGTTCAAAATTTGGGGCAAATCAAACCAGAGTGGGCCAGAGTGGGTCATGCTCTTGGAGGGCCTTGCCAAATGGAAATCAACACGGGGTCATCCATTTCTGTTATGTCATGGTCTGCTGTGAAAAAGGAAGTTCCAAGCCTCAATCAGAGACAACTTCAATTGCAACCCCTGCAAATCAATGATTACCAGGATAATCAAATTCCTGTGATGGGCTACCAAGAGTTCAATGTGAGATTCAGCTGTCATGAAGCAAGCTTGCCACTGACCATCATCCTGACCAACTATGAAGCCTGATTGGTCTCGACTGGTTCAGTGTGCTATTGATGGGGGTAAACGGAATCAATGTTACTGCTGCCACTAATGGACTGCCTCAGAGTATGAAGACTGGCTGCACGAGTTCCAGGACATCTTTGATCCTATGCTGAGCAAGTATGTGGGCTCCTCAATTTCATTCAGGATAGATCCAAAGGTTTCCCCCATTAGAATCAAGCCTCTTAGGGTGCCCTTTGCATTGAAGCCCAAAATAGACCAAGAACCAGATAACTCATAAGCCAGAGGATATTAGAGCCGGTAGACCATGCAAAATGGGGAACTCCCATAGTCACACTGTTCAAAGTGATGGATCAGTCAGGATATGTGCTGACTATAAGTGTACACTCAATAAGGGCCTACAGCAAAGTGCACATCCTGTACCCGTGGTGCAGCACTTGCTATGCACGTTGGGCCTGGGGAAAATATTTGCAAAATTGGATCTAGCGCAGATGTACCAACAATTGCCTTTTGACCATGAAAACATAGAGATTCAAACCATAGTAACACACCACGGGGCCTTCAAGTGAAACCGATTACAATTCGGGGTTAGTATTGCCCCAGGAATTTTTCAGGGAATCATGGAGAAGGTCCTTAACAAGTAACCTGGTATTGGTTCAAAATTAAACCAATAAAATCCTCCAACCTACTCTAATTTATATCACTGTAAACACAGTGAAATGATAAACTCAACATTTCCTTCCCCATTTATATCACTGAATACCCAGCGGAATCATAATGCCCTACTCTAATTTTATCGCTGCATACCCAGCGGAATCATTGTGCCCTATTCTAATTGTATCACTGTAAGTCCAGTGTAATGATCATGCCCTATTCTAAAAAAGTCACTTTAAACCCAGTGGAATCATCATATATAAAAAAGAAGATTTTTAAAAAAACTCTAACCTTAGTAAAATTCTTCCTGCCTGGTCCTTTTCATAAAGCAAAAAAACTATTTTAAAAAACCTCATACCTTGTTCAAATTTAAACCACTGTGATCCCAATAAAGAAAATATATATATACCTTTTAAAAATCAGAATAGGTTAAAACCTTTTATAAATTTACAAACTCATAATCCACATATCTTATATTCTGCACTTCCATAAATTCTATAATCAATGTTTCACACTATCATTATTCCCTTTTCTTTAAAAGATGAAAATCATCAAATATAATCATTATTTTTTATTTCCTTAATTATATATCATAATTCAACCAGCTATATAATTTCAATAGACTTAGCTTATTCTTAATAAAACACTCTTAGCTATAAAATTCATTCTTATTATTTTTCCTTTCATTTCCTCTCCTCCACCCCTCTCCTCCAAATATTTAAAACAATAATAATATTAATCATCCCTGATAAGGATAACCATTTTCAATTTTCAATAATATTTTTAATTTTTGCTATTTCACTATTCCAAAATTTACCCACAAAAATAATTTTATAAATCCTAAAATATCTTAATTGAACATTATTACATATACAACTCAATTAACATCTTTCAATTTAATTAATTCCCCTTCCATCTAATCATTTCTATCTCCTAGCCTAAATTCATTCTCTTTCCCAAAATAATTTCCTTATAACAAATTCCAATTAAAATTAAGATTCCTCATTTAATTCCCTTACAGCAATACATAAAATTCTGTAGGGTATGATAACCATATTGGGTTCTATCTGGAATGTTTGCAAGAAAAAGGAGAAAGATATTTTTCTCTTTCTCTTTTACCTTTTTTTCCTTTCTTTTTCTGTTCTTTTTCCCTTCTCTTTCCCTTCCTCCCTTTTTAAATTTTTTTTGAATTTCCCTATTAAAACAAATTATTATTAATTGGCTTTGTTAATTTGGTTCATGGTGATATTTGTGATACGTGGTTTGGATTCCCCCCTACCTTGTAATTGTTATAATTTTTTCTTAGTAAGGGTTAGACTTAATTTAAAAAAAAACTGCTGGATGTAATCAGAAATTTTTGCTCTTTTTTCTTGATTTTTAAAAAAATATTTTAAAGGGCATTTATTATAAGAAGGTTAAGAAATATACATGAAAATTGATATTGAGGATATATGGAGAAAATTGAAGCACTATGGCTTAATTAATTAAATGTGATTAAGTTTAGGAACAGTCTAAAAAGTGTATTAGCTAATAGCTTTCTTAAATAATAATAATAATAATAATAATAATAATAATAATAATAATTTATTAGATTTGTATCTGCCCCTCTCCGAAGACTCGGGGCGGCTCACAACAATAATAAAAAACAATATAACAATGAACAAATCTAATATTAAATATATATATATATAAAACCATAGCTATACATACCAAACATAAAACATAAAAACCTGGGGGAGGTGTCTCAGTTACCCCATGCCTGGTGATATAGGTGGGTCTTGAGTAATTTGCAAAAGACAAGGAGGGTGGGGGCTGTTCTAATCTCTGGGGGAGTTGATTCCAGATGGCTGGGGCTGCCACAGAGAAGGCTCTTCCCCTGGGGCCCACCAAATGACATTGTTTGGTTGACGGGACCCAGAGAAGGACAACTCTATGGGACCTTATCAGCCGCTGGGATTCATGCGGTAGAAGGCGGTTCCGGAGGTATTCTGGTCCAATGCCATGTAGGGCTTTAAACGTCATTACTAACATTTGAATTGTGACCAGAAACTGATCAGCAGCCAGTGCAGGCCACGGAGTGTTGTAGAAACGTGGGCGAATCTGGGAAGCTCCACAATAGCTCTCACAGCCGCATTCTGCACGATTTGAAGTTTCCGAACACTTTTCAAAGGTTAGCCCCATGTAGAGAGTGTTGCAGTAATCGAACCTTGAGGTGATGAGGGCATGAGCAACTGTGAGCAGTGACTCCCTGTCCAAGTAGGGCCGCAACTGGTGCACCAGGCGAACCTAGACAAATGCCCTCCTCGCCACAGCCGAAAGATGGTGTTCCAATGTTAGCTGTGGATCGAGGAGGACGCCCAAGTTGCGAACCCTCTCTGAGGGGGTCAATAATTTCCCCCCCAGGGTAATGGATGGACGGATGGAATTGTCCTTGGGAGGCAAAACCCACAGCCACTCTGTCTTGTCTGGGTTGAGTTTGAGCTTGTTGACACCCATCCAGACCCTAACAGCCTCCAGGCACCAGCACATCACTTCCACTGCTTCGTTGACTGGACATGGGGTGGGGATGTACAACTGGGTATCATCCGCATATTGATGATACCTCACCCCATGCCCTTGGATGATCTCACCCAGCGGTTTCATGTCAATATTAAATAGCAGGGGGGAGAGGACCGACCCCTGAGGCACCCCACAAGGGAGAGACCTAGAGGTCGACCTCTTACCCCCCACTAACACTGACTGTGACCGACCGGAGAGGTAGGAGGAGAACCCTTCGCTCTTACTTTGAATGTTCTGGGCGGGCTGGCTTTTTTTATTTCTCTAAATTCTCCCATCGCATTACTTGTAAAAAGTACTGCCGTTTCCTTAGTGATTGTCCATTGTATATTTAGCATTCTATTGATATCCTCTTTCACTTTTTGCCAAAATTCCTGCACTATCGGGCATTCCCAAAACATATGCATAAACACTCCTTTATCTTGACACCCATGCCAACAATTCCCCCTGACATTCTGCTGAAATTGTGCGAGTTGAACGGGAGTAAAATACCACTTATGTAATATTTTCCTTCTCATTTCCCTGATTCGTGTATTTTTAATTTTCCTTATTTTTTCTACTATATTTTCCATCTCTTGTACCCTGTTTCCCCGATAGTAAGACACCCCTAATTGTAAGATGTATTGGGGGTTTCAGGGGGGTCGGCTAATATAAGCCGTACCCCGAAAGTAAGACATATGTCTTACTTTCGGGGAAACACGGGGGTATTGCCGCCTCCCTCTCATCTAGCTGCGCACCGCCTCCTGCCCACGTCCGCACCGTCCCCCTCTCCATACGTCGCCGCGTCTGCCACCTCCCTCTGATCTTAATGAGCGCCGCCTCCTGCCCACTTCCGCGCCGCCCCCCTCTCCATACGTCACCGCGCCGTCCCCCTCTCCATATGTCACCGCGCCGTCCCCTGCACTTGTCACTGCCGCCTCCTGCTTAAAATACGGTAATGCACACAGCATTAATCATACATCAGTAAAACATACACACTGGCATACTGGGGTATCATCTGCTGTTTTGTGGTGAATACAACACTGTTCAGATTGTTAATAAATGTTAATTTTATGGTTAAAACAAAAAAATTGACATTTTTTTTTCCAATATAAGACATAGTGGGGCTTTTGGGGATAAAAAGAAAGTAAGACACTGTCTTACTTTCGGGGAAACACGGTACCTCTACTTGTATCTCATTTTGCCACCATTTAGTCAATCCTTCAATCGTGTCCCCGTCTGACTGCACTAGCAATTTATATATATTGGTTGCTTGCGCCTTTATACCCTCTCTTTTTTCTCTTATTATTTTCTCTAACCCTGTCTCCTCCCTCAATAGTACTTCTTTATTCTCCCTTTCGTTAAGATATTTACATATTGCATTTATTTGTAGCCACCTTCCATTACCTAACCACCATTCTATACGGTTTCTATTTGGCCTGCCATCTTTCTCATATAACTGTTCTATCTTAGTTATCCCTCTTCCCTTCAACTCTCCTATAACCCTATTTAAATTCGTTTCATTATCTCTATTAATTACATAAAGCGATGACAGTTTAGATTTATATAATCCTATTTTCCCCTGCCATTTGTTCCAAATTTCCATAGTCCCTTTCATGGGACCTATTAATTTACCTAAGTCGCTCCTGTTCCACTTTATAAAGATTAATTCTCTATTCTTCATCCTGTTTATCTGTTTTTCCAATTTTACCCATTTGTTTTCACATAATTGCAACTCCATTAACCTTTCCATTTGAAAAGCTTCCCTATACAGCTCCAAACAAGGAACTCCCCATCCCCCCCCTCTTTTTCGTTCTCAATTAACCACTTTTCCCTTATTCTTGGTCTCTTATCTTCTTCAATCCAATAATTATGGTTTTTGTCCCACTCTTTAAACTTACATGCCGATAGCCCCCCCGACAGCACCTGAAATAGGTATATCATTTTGGGAGCTATCATCATTTTTAAAGCTCTTATTTTAGAGAGTCTCCTTAGCTTTTTCTCTTTCCAGCTCCTCATCTGTTTCAACATTTTCCTCCATATTAATCTATAATTCATCTCCTCAAATTTTAATGGGCTTTTCAATAACCCAATTCCCAAATATTTAATTTTTTAAAGTCCTAATTTGAACCTTGATTCTTTCCTGATTTCTATCTGCTCTCTCGGACCTGTATTTAAACACATAATTTCTGATTTTTCCATATTAACCGACAGTCCAGATTCCTGTTTAAACTCTTGTAAAATATTTGTTATACCTTTACTCATCTCCATCGGGGTCTGGGTCTTTATAATTGCATCATCTGCAAATAAATTTATTTTCATTTCTAATTCCTCTATTCGATATCCTGCCCAGGTGTTATCTTGTCTTATCTTATTAGTTAAGATCTCTATTGCTATTATAAATAATTTTGGAGATAAAGGACATCCCTGCTTGGTGCTGTTTAATATTTTAAAACTCTGTGTTCTTTGTCCATTCACTCTTATATACACTTCATTCCCTTTATAAATCTCTTTTATAATTTCACAAAATCCCCCCCCCCATATTTAGTTCATTACATAATTTATATAAATAGCTATGGTTAACTTTATCGAATGCTTTATACACATCTAATTTCAAAATTCCCAATTTCCTTTTAGTAACGGTAGCATGGTGCATCACATTTATTACATTTCTAATTGGTTTGCTTATTTTCCTTCCCTTCCCAAATCCGTATTGATCCTCTTCAATTATTTTTGGTAAAATATTTTCTAATCTATTTGCCAATATTTTCATAAATATTTTATAATCCTGATTTGCCAAACTGATTGGACAGTAAGACCCAGGCTCTCTTAAATCTCGACCCATCTTTGGAATAGTAACAATTTCTGAAAGCTTCCATGTCTACGGGATATCACGATTTAACAATATATTATTGAACAGTTTCCCCAAATGTGGCAACAATACATTCACATAAGTTTTATAAAATTCCCCTGTAAACCCATCCAGGCTCGGTGCTTTGGCTTGTTTTAACCCTTTAATTACTCTAGCAATTTCACCTTGTGTAATTTCTGCATTCAAAATTTGTTTATCTTCTTCACTTACTATTTTCCCAACCTTGAGGACTCCTATCTTCACTTGCTCCTCTTTATACAAATCTTCATAATATTTCCCCATTATCTTCTTTAACTGCTCATTACCATATCTAACCACTCCACTAGTATCTCTCAATGCTAAAATACATGATTTTTCTTTCCTCTTCTTCAGATATCTCGCCATTTGCTGCATTGATCTTGTCCCCCAGCTCTGTATTTTTTGTCGCATCATCATTCTCATCTTGTTCCATTTAATCTCATCATACACCATCAATTGTTTCTTTTTCAATTTCAATAAACTATTCCAATCTCTACTTTTAGTTAATCTTAACTCAAATCTATTTCCCTTATCTTCCTTTCCCTCTCTCTACCCCACCTTTTCCTAATATCTGCTTCCATACATATATATTGTCCCCTCATAAAAGCCTTACATGCATCCCACACAATTGATTTTTTAATACCACCCACATCATTAATTCTAAAATATTCAGATAACTCTGTTTGCAATTTCTCTTTATCTTGTTCACTAGCAGTTACAACTGCATTATATCTCCAAATTCTTTGAGTGCATTCCTGATCTATTTCCAATTTTGCCAATAGTGGGGCATGATCTGATTATCAAATACTTTTAATATCTACTTTTTTAACTTGTATATTGCCCCTCCCCATTCATTAATATATAGTCTATGCAGCTAAATGTATGATGTCTTGCTGAATAATATGTACATCTGTTTGAAATATCTGCATGAAGATCCACTATATTAAGTCTGTTTAAATGTAACATCCTACTGTTTGCAATCCCATTTGTTAATTGCATATTAAAATCTTCTGCCAAAAAGGTTGAGTCCACCATAAAGTTGTCTAACTTCCTCTTAGTATTTATTATAAATTGTTTTGTTTTCACATTTGGGGCATAAATTGCTGCTAATGTCAGCTTCTTGTGATTTATTTTCCCTTTAACAAATATCCACCTTCCTTCTCTGTCTTTCTGAATTCCAACCTCTTCAAAATTAACCCTGTGATGAATAAGAATCGCTGTACCTGTACTATTTTGCATTCCTCTAGATTCAAACACCCATTTCCAATTTCTACCATTAATCAATTTATCCCTTCCTCCCCATCTTTTATGTGTTTCTGTCAAAATCATAATATCCACCTTATATTGCTTAGCCATCCTTAATATCCTAAAACGTTTCAAATCTGATCCCAAACCATTCACATTTAAAATCATTATCTTACACTCCATCATAATATACCAAAATAACCCTTTCCCCCTCTTGTTTTGCCCTTGGTTTAATTTCCCCCCCTTTCCTTACCCCTATTACCCCCCCCAACATGCCTCCCCCGTGCTCCCCACACCAAGTGGGGGGAGGACAAGAAAAGCCCTTGTCCATTCATCATCCCATACAAAACTCATTCCACTTTATAGAAATAATTAAAAAACAAAACCTACAACCTGGTGACCTACTTGTGAGTTTCGATGTCATATCCCTTGTCACCCAAATACCAATTAAAGAAGCCTTAACAGCTATCCAAAACAAATACAAGCCCCCCCAATTGTATCTTAGATCTGACCAACCACTGTCTAACAAATACATACTTCATCTATAATGAACAAAGATATAAACAAATAGAAGGAGCTCCCATGGGATCACCCCTCTCACCTGTCATCGCAAACCTCTACATGGAACATTTTGAAAACAATGCCCTGGAGAAATCTAAACACAAACCCAAACTTTGGCTGAGATATGTAGATGACACTTTTGTAATTTGGCCACATGGAAAAGAAAAACTGGACAATTTCCTTACACATCTCAATAGCCTACACCCCAAAATGCAATTCACTATGGAAACAGAAGCCAATGATCAACTTCCCTTTCTGGATGTCCTAATCTATAAAAAACCCAATGGCACCCTAAGACACACCATCTACCAAAAGAAAACACACACTAACCGTTATTTAAATGCACACTCCCACCACCACCCTGCACAGATCACCTCAGTAGCCAAAACCCTCATTACCAGAACCAAACGCCTAGCTGATCATGACCACTTAAAAACTGAATTGAACAAACTCAAAGATGTATTAATTTCTAATGGATTTGAAAGAAAAACAATTACAAACCTAATAAAAAAAGAGACATCCCCCAAAAATCAAGACAAAGAACAGGATAATGGCATCTAAATTACTCTCCAAAACAGAACACGTATATAAAAGAATAATCATGGAAGCCATAGAGATAGAAAAACACCCCCTCTGTATGAATAAATGTGATGAAACATCCCACCTACCTGAAATTTGGAAACCAGCCCTAAATTAAAAAAACATATCATAATCATCACCATGTCAATCCTTCAACTAAATGTGATTCCACCAACCAATCAAATCATTAAAACATAGCCACCTAATCTATTTGCTACATTCAAACCAAATCTCCACCCCCACCACTATCTATAAGGAACAAATGGCAGTTGCAAACAAACTATATTTACAGCAGCATAAAGCATACAACTTCAGTCTGATGATGGTGAATGTGATTTCACCGAAACGTCGCATAGACATGCAAAATATTACATGGGGCAAAACCCGAACTCAGAACAATCTACATACATATACCCGTGAAAATCTATGAAAACAAATATCTTACCTCTACGGGGAGGATACTTTCCTGCTGACTAGGACCTATGAAAAACTTGAAGTCAGAAAAGCCTCCATCTTATGTGATCTCACTTCCCTACTGCAGGGACAAACGAATAATTCCCAAATACTTCCAACTAAAATTCCATCCAAAAACCCCAGCCACTTAGAGGATCCTAAAAAGAATTGAATTAGCCCTAATTAGAAATGAACTCCACAAGAAAAGATTCATACTGGATGAAATCAACAAAAGTCTACTCTCTCTTCACCTTAAACTCAAAATGCACCCAATACTCTGGGACAAATTCAAACAAATATCAATCTGGAGAGCTGAAACAGAAACCCAGTACAAGACAGACACACATAACAAGAAACTCCACAAACTAGAAAAAACAGCAGAAACCCAGCCCTCCACAAAAACTTATCACAAAAACAGTACATAACATATCAGACAGGATCCTCACCACTGCAGAAACCAGTGTCCTTTCAAAAGGATTCAAAAGGATTGGGTGGGCGGGCGGGGGGCAGCGGCGAGAAGCCAGGGCTGCGAGGGGGCCAGAGGCACTGGGGGGGAGGGGGCGGTCACGGCTCCTTGTGCGGCCTTGGAAAAGGGTGCGTGGTGGGGTGTTTTGGGGTGCGTGGGCGCACGGGCACGCACCTTAGAGGGTACAGTGGTCAGGATGCTTCAAAATCCACTTTTTCATGAAGGTGTTTTTTAATTCCAGGAACACCTGCTGCTCGGGGGTACCCTATCGGGACAGGACTTTCTTCTGCAGTAGCTGAGTGACGGTCGCAGTCAAAATGATGAAGCCAAGGATGAACATTTCTGAATCCTACATGGGAAGAAACCCGAATATACCAAGACCGTCATACCTGTACCTGTGAAAGTCTACGAAAATATATATATATGAACAATCTACACACACACACATATATATATATATATGTTTTCGTAGAAATTTCCAAATCCTACACGGGAAGAAACCCGAATATACCAAGACCGTCATACACACACACACACACACACACACACACACACATATATATACAGGCATACATACACACAGACACACCAGAAATGAATTGTTTTATATAGATCTACACATATATATATATATATATATAATTATATATATATATTGTCTTCTGGGATGTCCAATAATTAATTTCAAACCATTCCCCACCCTCAAATTAACCGCTATTATTATTTCTCTTTTTCATGCCTTTACCCTGCTGTTCTGTTTAAGAAAAGTAACAAATCTTATGTTCCCGGGTCACCCTGACCCGGACCGAAAACTCTTCATTTGCAGTGCTTATGTTTGGTCTTTTTGAAAGCTTTTTTCACTTGGAAAGTAGTCTGAACATTTCTGCACACAATGATATGAAAATTGAAATGAAAAAAGTAAATCTTATTGGTTTATTTTGCGGATATAATGCACGCCCCCCCTGTTTTTGTGAAATTTTTTTCAATTTATGGATAGTTTTGCTTGCAAAATGCATTCTATTTTACTAAAGTTGGTATGGGATTGGTAGCTTGAACATTTCTGAACATAATGATATGAAAATTGAACTGGAAAAATTGATGCATATTGGTTTATTTTGTTGATGAAATGCACGCCCCCCCGTTTTTTTAAATAGTCTTCACTTTATGGATAGTTTTGCTAGCAAAATACATTCTATTTTACTAAAGTTGGTGTGGGATTGGTAGCTTGAACATTTCTGAACATAATGATATGAAAATTGAACTGGAAAAATTGATGCATATTGGTTTATTTTGCACATAAAGTATGCCTCAATTATTTCAATTTATATAAAAATTATGCTGTTAATTTCAAACTTACATACTTTTTTTTAGTAAAATGGATTTGTTTCATAAAATTAGTTCTCTGGCTACAATGTGGTTGATTTTCAAAAGGATATTCCAAATATTTTTAGACAAATATGTATAAACAGTGACAATAATGGCACACAGCAAGGCCGAGGGGGGGTGGCCCTTTTGTGGCAAAAATAAACCAATAAGAACCATTTTTTTCAGTTCATTTATATTTTTCTTATATTCAGAAATGTTCAATTTAGTATATCAAACCTTTTGGGGGAAAATTCCTTAGGGATTTGTAGCCTTAAAAAATAGAAATTGACACGAAATTAAAAAAGGATGGGGGGAGGGGCTTTTTGATCAAAATAAAAATATAAGTCTCAATTTTTCCAGTTCAATTTTCATATCATTATGTTCATAAATGTTCAAACTAGTTTTCCAGTTGAAAAAGTTTTCAAAAAGATCAAATTCAAGTACCTAAAAAAAATATTTTTGGTCCGGTCACATACGAACAGAAACAGATTCAAAGTTATGATTTTTTTTTGCCCAGAAAACAATTAGCCACCACCCCAAAAATATTTTTTGATGATCAGCATTGTTAAATTGAGTAAATGAATGCCTAAGATTTTAAAGAATATTTCGGATTTGGAGCATAAAAAAATAAAAAGTGAAAATGGTTGCAAGCAGCCAAGGGGGGGGGAGGCCTTATTTCTGATGTTAAAAAACCAATAAGAATCATTTTTTTCAGTTCCGTTATATTTTTCTTATATTCAGAAATGTTCAAGCTAACAATCCCACACCAACTTTAGTAAAATAGAATGCATTTTGCAAGCAAAACTATCCATAAATTGAAATTTTTTTCACAAAAACGGGGGGGGCGTGCATTATATCCGCAAAATAAACCAATAAGATTTACTTTTTTCATTTCAATTTTCATATCATTGTGTGCAGAAATGTTCAGACTACTTTCCAAGTGAAAAAAGCTTTCAAAAAGACCAAACATAAGCACTGCAAATGAAGAGTTTTCGGTCCGGGTCAGGGTGACCCAGGAACATAAGATTTGTAACTTTTTTTGCCCAGCAAAAACTAAGCCCCCCACCCCCCAAAAAAAATTCTCATAGAGAGAACCCCTGAAATGATGAACCTACATAAAATTTCAAGTTTCAGATATGCAGGGAAAATTTTTTACAGGGACTCAAACTTGGCTTCGGGTCACATACGACCCAAACAGAACAGCAGGGTTTTAATATTAAGCCGAATTTGCCTATTCACCTTTTATTAATCTTAATTTATCATTCATTCCTTTTTCCCCATCCTAATTTATCATAACCAAATGCCCTATAAAGAACAATGCTCATTTGTATAGTTTTCCTAAACAACCATTATACTTCTCATATCAATCTCCATTATTTTATCGACCATTATTCTAAATATTTTACTATATTTTTCAATTATATCTATAAATGATTTCATTTGTAACATAATACTTAATATTTAATAACAAAAATTGATTTAAACTTTTTCTATTCTCTTTGGTCTTTAAATATCCACTTTTAACACTTAAAATTTGCTATATTCAATCAAAAATAAAAAGAGAAAGAAGTTAATGTACCACAATTATCAATTTATCCTTCTAATATATAATATTTGTCTGCATAAACACGACAAAAAAATTTCAATCTTAATTAAACAATTATGTTAATTATAAACATCAGATTCTAATATGAGCCGAGGTGGCGCAATGGATAGAGTGCAGTACTGCAGGCCACTAAAGCTGACTGCTTGATCTTCAGGTCAGCGGTTCAAATCTCATCACTGGCTCAAGGTTGACTCAGCCTTCCATCCTTCCAAGGTGGGTAAAATGAAGACCCAGATTGTGGGGGCAATATGCTGGCTCTGTTAAAAAATGCTATTGCTAACATGTTGTAAGCCACCCTGAATCTAAGGAGAAGGGCAGCATTAAAAAAAACCAAATGAATAAATAAATAAATGAGTGAATGAATGAATGAATGAATGAATGAATAAATAATTGTCAATCTTGTTCCAGTTAAATAAAAAAGATGAATTATAATATAAAGAAAAAAAACTAAAATAGTAATACAGAGGTAAAGTAGAAAACTTTATCATTCCAATACCTCTCAGCCATTTCTTTTTAATTTCTTAGCCATTTCATTTTTATTTTTGTACTGTCTCCATTTCTCTTTCCATATTTCCTTCCAAATCTTATTAAATCTTATTAAGAAGTTCTTTTAAAAGCTCTTCTTGTCTTTTATTTTGGCAGAGTCAATTCAGTTACAATTTCAGCTTTCCTTCAAAGTTGTCATCAAGCCTCACATCAAATAATCAACAAATTTCACTATCAGATCAGCTAACAAATTATATTCCACAGCCTTCTGCATTTTATGTATTTCCTTATGATAATTAAAAGTCCAAGTCCTTCTGTCCCTAGTCATTTTTAATAACTTCAATTCATTCTTTTCTGCTTAAATCCAAATATTATCCCCAAGCAATAACAGATTAGGGATCTGTTTTTAAGAATCCTCCTCTTTCTTGTTTCCCAGTCTTTCAAGGGCAACAGCTGGACAGGAAACCATAACAATCTTCCAGCATAATTATTATTCCTCCAACCACTAGATGGTACCTTCTGTTCCACCCTCCAGCTCTGCATTTCCTGTTTAGTTTCTTTGTTGTCTAATATTTATTCTTGTTGTGTTAAATCAAGTCTAAATTTCAGATTCCTTCCTAGTTTTTCCCAACCAATTTTTTCAGGCTTTGTCCAATCTTTTAAAACAATTCAAAAAATTAATCAATGGGCTTTAGTTGTATATCCCTTCTACTTTTGTTTCTCTCTTGTATCCACATACCAAGACAGCTGATCCTTTATTTCTGGTCCTTTTGTTTCCTTAAGCAATTTCAAAATCTCTTTCTAATTTTATTTTGGCAAAATCACTCACCTGCTTCCTTTCTTCAACATTTCCAGCACAAGCTTCAGTTTCTCTCTCCAATCTCATGATAACAATTCTTGTGAAAATGACCACTGCAGCTAAGGAAGACACAGCATCATCTCCCGCCGCCATCAGCTCCCCTCCCAGTCTGCTGGCAAGTACGTCTCTTATTCTCCACCCTTTCTGAGTGGTTCCGACCTGGTTCCAAAAGGACTAGGTCTCCAGACAGTAGGGATATCGGTTTCCCTTCAAAGCGAGGGGGAACTCCGTGCCACTACGGCATTGGCCATGCCCCCTTCTTTTTTAAAAAAAATATTTTTATTATTTTTCAAAAAGACAAACAAAAACAAATAACATTGAACATTTAAGGAGCTACCATTGCTCCGCTTGTCGTAGAAGTCTAACTAATACAAAAATATAAAACCCTAACTGTTGTCAGATCAATACAGAAATATCACACATGTACATTACATTTTTATTGAATTTAACTCTATATTTTTATATTAATCCTATTAATTAAATTTCTTTATCTATAAAATATTGTATACTTATACAATAAAAGCAAAATATTAATAGTGCATAGAAAAAAATAACACTTCTAACTTTATTATACTATAAACTATTTCACTCTATCTTATAATTCTTCAAATAGTTATACATTCTTACTTATTTAATTTTTAATACTATTTTTAAAATTCCACCAATCATATACTTTATCCCATATTTTATAAAATTCTGTTTCAGTTTGATTTTTCAAACTTTTTGTCATCATATCTAATTCTGCACATTCTATATTTTTTTAAAATACTTCAGTATTCTTTGGTATTGTCTTTTCTTTCCATTTCTGCACAAATGCAATTTGTGCCACAACCAATATATGTATTATTAAATAATAAATTTCTTTTTTGTACTTTGTATTTGAAATACCCAATAGGAAGAATTCAGGAGATTTTTTAATCTTCTCCTTTGTTATTTCATTTATCCATTTTACTTTGTTCCAAAATATTTTAGTCTCGGGACATGTTCACCATGTATGGTAATACAGTGGTACCTCGAGATACGAGTTTAATTCGTTCCGGACCTGGGCTCTTAAGTCGAGCAGCTCTTATCTCGAACGACTTTTCCCCATAGGAATTAATGTAAATAATTTTAATTGGTTCCAGCCCTCAAAAAACTCACAAAGTTAGTCTAAATTATGCAGAAACACATGTTTTTAATGAAGAAATGTACATGTACATATAAATGAATAATGAAGTTTCTTTCACTTAACTTGTAAACTTTCTTAAACTTTTAAATTTACATATGTTCAACTTCTCTGCCACCCAATCCTGTAGGACAGAGGTCCCCAACCCTTTTTGCACCAGGGACCGGCTTTAAGCGATCAAGAGAGGAATGGGTGAATGAATGGACAGAGGGTGGGAAGGAAGGAAGGAAAGAGGGAAGGGACAGGAACAGAGGAAGGAAGCAAGGAAACTTATGAAAGGGGAGAGTAAGAGAGGAATGAGTGAAGGGAGGGAGGGAGGGAAGAAGGTGGGAAGGAGAAAGAAAAGAAGAAATAGAGGAAGGGAAGGTAAAAGAGAGAAAAAAAAGAGCAAGAAAGAAAGAAAGAAAGAAAGCAAGAAAGAAAGAAAGGGGGAAGGGACAGGAACAGAGGAAGGAAGCAAGGAAACTTATGAAAGGGGAGAGTAAGAGAGGAATGAGTGAAGGGAGGGAGGGAGGGAAGAAGGTGGGAAGGAGAAAGAAAAGAAGAAATAGAGGAAGGGAAGGTAAAAGAGAGAAAGAAAAAGAGCAAGAAAGAAAGCTGCAAGCACCCCCTCGAGCCCCCCAGGCCGGCTGCAACCTTTTAAAACACGCGCGCCGCTTCGCAGCTGTCTCCTGAAGCCGAACGCGGAAGTTAGTGTTTGGCTTCAGGAGACAGCTCCTTGGCGCTTGTATCTCGAATTTGGGCTTGTAAGTAGAACAAAAATATCTCTCCCCTCCCAGCTCTTATCTCGAGTTGCTCTTAAGTAGAGCAGCTCTTATGTCGGGGTTCCACTGTATGTGCCAATTTCTTTTTTACATTTCCAACAAATAGGCAACACTGACGAAACATTTTGGAAATTCTATATGGTGGAAGGTGCCATCTATAAAACATCTTAATTTGGTTTTCTTTAAAGGAAATTGATTTTGTTATTTTCCAATTATACACCCATATCTTTTCCCATGTTTCTAAATTTATCTCTTTGCAAAGTTTTTGCACCAACTGATCATGTTGTCTTTCAATATCCAACCTATCGTTCTATGATTTAGTAAATATTTATATACGTTTCCAATTAACTTTACTTGATTTTGAAATAGTAATTTACTTAATACATTATTTTCTTTTTTAAAAATATAAGTTTTTACATCTATTTGATATCTGGAACTAATCTGTGTGTATTGCCACCAGTCTAGGTCAATACCTAATTCTTGTAACTCTTGTTTTGTTCTTAGTTTTAATTGATTATCTAACAAATCTCTATATTTCCAAATCTTACCTTTTTTTATAAGATTCGGATGCAAGATGGCTTCAATAGGTGAAACCCATTCTGGCATTACTAAAAAATGGTTTTTCTTTATTTCATTCCATACGTCAATCAATGATTTTCTAATGATATTATTTTTAAAATATGAATGTGTTTTTAACTTTTCATACCATATGAAAGCATGCCAACCCACCATCAATCATGACCTTCTAGGTTAAGTAACCTTTGATTTTCTAAGGTCAACCACTCTTTTATCCATGTCAAGGCGGTGGCGTGATAATATAATTTCCAGTTTGGGAGGCCGAGGCCTCCTCTTTCTTTACGGTCTTCTGATGAATTTTGTTTTATTCTTGATTTTTTACCTTGCCATATGAACTTTTTTATTGTCTTATTTAATTCTGCAAAAAATTTCAATCCTGGGTTTATTGGGATGACTTGAAAGAGGAACAGTATTTTAGGGAGAATATTCATTTTAATTGTAGAAATTCTTCCTACCAATGATAATTGCAAATTACTCCATACTTCTAAATCCTTTTTGACCTGACTTAATAATTTTAAATAATTATCATTTTTTAAAGATATGGCTTTGGAAGTCATCCATATCCCTAAGTATTTCACCTTTTTTGTAATTTTCATGTTTGATAAATCTCCTAAATACTTTCTCTGTGTCGCTGTCATAATTTTTGTTAATATCTGTGTCTTTTCTTTATTTATTTTCAATCCTGCAACATTCCCATATTCTTCAATTGAATTTATTAGCTTTAGGATAAATTCTGTTGGGTCATCTAAAATAAATACCACGTCGTCACCAAATGCTTGTGTTTTATAAATTTCTTTTTTAATTTTCAATCCTTTTATTTCCTTTTCTGCTCTTATTTTTATCAGCAATGCTTCCAGTGTTAGAATAAATAATAATGGTGATATTGGACAACCTTGTCTTACTCCTCATTGTATTGCTACTTTTTCAGTCTGTTCACTGTTTATTATAATTTTGGCTGATTGCTCAGAATATATAGCATCTATTATGTTGAAAAACATTGTTCCTACCTCCATCTTGTTTAATTATATTTCCATAAAATTCCAATCTACATTATCAAATGCTTTTTTCGCATCTAGGAATATGAGTGACATTTGCTTTTCTGGGTGCTGTTCATAATATTCTAATGTATTTACTATTATTCTTAAATTGTTTTTAATTTGTCTTCCTGGCAAGAATCCAATTTGATCACTATGTATCATATCGTTTATAATACTTTTAAACCTATTAGCAAATATTGATATAAAAATGTTATAATCTACATTTAACAGTGAAATTGGTCTATAATTCTCAATTTTTTCTTTTTCCGTGTCCACCTTATGTATTAAGGTTATTAAAGTTTCTGACCATGTTTTTGGTAATTTACCTTCTGTCATTATTTGGTTATATATCTCAAACATATTTGAGAAAAGTATTTCTATATCCAATTTATAGAATTCTACTGGTATTGCATCTGGGCCCGTCGCTTTGTTGTTTTTCTGATTCTTTATAGATTGTTTTAATTCCATTTCTGTAATAGGTTTATTTAATGTTTGCTGTTGTGTTTCAGTTAATACTGGTAAAGCTATTTTTTCCAAATATTCAAAAATTAAATCCTCACCTATTTCTTCTTTCTTATATAATTGTTTATAAAATTCTAATGCTATTTCCTTTTTGTCTTCTATTCTATGTTTTATTATACCTTTTGAATCTATCATTTTTAAAATAATTTTATTTTCTCTCTCTTTTCTTAGTTTGTATGACAACCATCTTCCTGGTTTATTCGCATGTTCAAAATATTCTTTGTTTTGCTCTCTTTAACTTTTCTACAATTGGTTCTTGTTCTATTAATCTCAGTCTGTGTCTTATTAATTCTCTTTGATTTTTAACTTTATCATCATTATCCTCTTTTTGCATTAACATTTCCAATTTTTTAAGTTCTTCTACTAATTTTTCATAGCGTATTTTCTTTTCTTTATTCATTTTTGCTATAAAAGATATTGCTAACCCGCGTATATATGCCTTTGTTGTGTCCCATAAATTTTGAGGAGTAGTATCACTATTTTTGTTTATTTTAAAAAAGATCTCTAATTCTTTCTCTATCTATTTTTTATACTCTGGATCTTTTATTATGTTTCTATTCATTGACCAATTGTTTATTTTCCTTTTACCTTTCCAATATATACATAAAGGATTATAATCTGCCCAAGTATTTGTCTCTATTTCTATCTTGCTGATTTGTTCCATTATATGGGCCAGAGCCCAGGCCATATCAATTCTGGACCAGGTCTTATGTGGGTTAGAATAAAAAGTATATTGTTTATCTTTTAAATGATATTCTCGCCATACATCTTTTAATGATAGTTCTGTACTCATTTTCCAAAAGGTCGTGGGTAAGATTACCTTTTTTTTCTTTTCTTTTCTTTTCCCAGTATAATCCATTTGATCATCTGAGATTGCATTAAAATCTCCTATTATTATCATATTTTCAATTGATAATTCACTTATTTTTTCATGCAATTCTTTGTAAAATTGTTTTTGGTTGTCATTTGGTGCATAAATTGAAACAATTACAAAAGGTTTTGTTTCTAAATCTAATTGTACTATCAAAATCCTTCCATCACTATCATTATATATTTCTTTAGATTCAATTAATTTATCGATATACATTGCCACTCCTCTTTTTTTTTGATTGGCCAAACTAGTATATAATTTCCCCAATTTGGAATTGTTAAGAAGACTTCGTTTTGATTTTTTGATATGAACTTCTTGTAAGATATTTATCTGCACTTTTTGTTTCGTGAGTTTAGTTAATACTTGGTTCCTTTTCCTTGGGTTATTCAATCCGTTTACATTAACTGAGAAAATTTTCAAATCATGTGTCATCTTTATTTGTAGTACCTTTTAGCTTCTTTTGGTTCTCGAAGTTTCGTTTCCAAGATTAATTCTTGTGAAGCCTGTGGTTGCTTCTGCTTCACTACCTGTAATTCTTCCCCTTCTCCACCTATGGCCTCTATCATGTCATCACTACTTTTTGGTTCAATCCGGATTTGTTCAATTCTATCCAATCCGCTGTGCACTAAGAAGGATTTCGCTTGTTCCACACTTTCTATTTTCACTTTCGTTGATTGCCAAGTTAGAGTCAAACCTTCTGGTACCAGCCATCTGAAAACAATGTTCTTTTTAATTAAAATGTTTGTAAGAAAATAATATTCTCTTCTACTTTCTCGCACTCTCTTTGGGACTTGTTTCAAAATCGTGATTTCTTTTCCGTTACGTTGAAAAGTCTCATTTCTTGTCAATCTCAGTATCTCATCTTTAATCATTCTTCTTGAAAACTTAATATGGACTTCTCTTGGTAGGTTATGGCGTCTTACATACCCAGTCTGGACTCTGTAAACTTCCTCAATTTCTCTTATCAATTCTGCTGGATCCGCCTGCATAATGCCATCCTATAACTTCTGCCATCTTTGCGGATAGGTCTTCATCTCTTTCTTCTTCGATATTTTGAAATCTCAAACCATGTGATGCGGATTGGAGTTCAAGGTTAGTTCTTACTATATCAAAGCCTCTACGGCAGTGTTTCCCAACCTTTTTTGAGCCGCGGCACATTATTCATGTTTTCAAAATTCTGGGGAACACTGAAGGGGGGGCGGGGGGGCTAAAGAAAAGTTTGGACAAAAAAAATATCTCTTCCTCCATTTCACTCTATTTCTCCCTCCCTCTTTCTCTCTCTTACTTCCTTCCCTTCTTTCTCTCCATCCCTCTTTCTTTCTTCCTCTCTTTTTTGCTCTCTTTCTCTCTCCCTCCTTCCCTCCCTCTATGTCTTTCCCTCTCCCTCCTTCCCCCCTTTCTTTCTCTCTCTCTCTTGCTTTCTTTCCCTCTCTTTCTCTTGCTTTCTTTCTCTCATTCTCTCTCCCCTCCTTTCTCTCTCTCTCTCTTTCTCTCTCGTTCACCACGCCAGCAACAGAGAGAAAAAGAAAGAGCGAGAGAGAGCCGGAGAGAGAGTGGAGTGCGCAGTAGCCATCAGCCTCCTCACCCTCCCAGACGTCCCCAGCGCCCGGCCTCACGCCGCCTCCCGTTAGCCCGGCCGAAAGCCACACAGTCCCGGACTCCCGGATTGCTCACTTCTCCGGCCAGCGCGGCGCTTTCCTGGGCAGATGGCTTTGCTGACCGGAGAAACGAGCGATCCGGGAGTCCGGGACTGTGTGGCTTTGCGCCATGAAGAGAAAACGGCAGCAGGGAAAAGTCGGCCGTTTTCTCTTCATGGCGCAAAGCCACACAGTCCCGGACTCCCGGATTCAACGCCCCAAGGCAGGAGGCGGTGGCGGAGAAGAGTGGGCGGATCAGGCGGGCAATGGGGCAGGACGGAGAAGCCAGGGGCGCATTTGGCAGGAGGCACCGTGGGGAGGCAGGGGCAGGGAGGTGCGGCAGTAGGAGTAAAGGGAGCCGCGGCTGCCCCTGCCTCCCCACGGTGCCTCCGGCCAAACGCGCCCCTGGCTTCTCCGTCCTGCCCCATTGCCCGCCCGATCCGCCCACTCTTCTCCGCCACCGCCTCCTGCCTTGGGGCGAGGAATCCGGGAGTCCGGGACTGTGTGGCTTTGCGCCATGAAGAGAAAACGGCAGCAGGGAAAAGTCGGCCGTTTTCTCTTCATGGCGCAAAGCCACACAGTCCCGGACTCTCGGATTCCTCACCCCAAGGCAAGAGGCGGTGGCGGAGAAGAGTGGGCGGATCGGGCGGGCAATGGGGCAGGACGGAGAAGCCAGGGGCGCGTTTGGCCGGAGGCACCGTGGGGAGCAGGGGCAGAGTGGTGCGGCAGTAGGAGTAAAGGGAGCCGCGGCTGCCCCTGCCTCCCCACGGTGCCTCCGGCCAAACACGCCCCTGGCTTCTCCGCCCTGCCCCATTGCCCGCCCGATCTGCCCACTCTCCTCCACCGCCTCTCACCGCGGCACACCTGACGGTGTCTCGCGGCACACCAGTGTGCCGCGGCACACCGGTTGGGAAACGCTGCTCTACGGGCCGCATAGTTGTAGTCTTCATATTCCTCCACCTTCTGTCCCATAGCTTGAATTTTTTCCTCTGTCACTTGTATTCTTTTTTCGCTGTCTTGTAAGCTTTGTTGCATAACTTTTATATTCCCATCCATTTCGGCAACATTTCCTTTCACTTCTGTTAGTTCAGTTTTAAGTTCAGCAATTTTTTTTTTGATCTCATCTTTCATCTCTTTCATCTCTTGCCTCATTTCTTGCAGATACATTTTCATTTCCTCTTTATTAGTGTCAAATTGATTTTTTGTCTGAGTTTGTGTCTTCTGCATAAGATCTTGGATGCCTGCTAATGCATCTTGGATAGTCTGAAAATTTAAATCCATATGTGGCTTTTCTTTCTCTTTCTCTTTCTCTTTGGCCAGCATTGTAGTTATGGACCTTTGTTGTAATGGATATGATATTGGGGAGACTTTAGGTGTAGGAGTTGAAGTCAAAGTTGGAGTAGTTGTTTGTTTATGCGTTGTTGTTGTCGTCACCGAAGTCACATTTTGTGCCATGTAAGAACCTTTCATATTCCAAAATTTCTACTTTATTTAACAATTACTTAAATCAATATCTTATTTATTCTCAATTAAAGAAGAGAAAAGATTTAAATCTATAATACTGGTAACAAAAAATATTATTAAAAGAGAAAAAAGGATATCAATTCAATTATATTAATACAGTGATTAATTAAAGAAAAATAAAAAAGAAAACACAACAGTTCAGTCTTTTAAAATCCAAAGCTTATGGTGGGGGGGGGGGGACCAGGTGGGGAAGGAAAGAAAACAAAGCTTCTAGCACATAATAAATTAATAATAGGAAAAAGGAAGAAAAACTATAATTCTAGTGGGGAAGCGTAAAGAGAGAAGAGAAAGGAGAAAAAACTATTAAGAATTGTTTTAAAAAAATTATTAGAGAAAAGTAATAACCACACCAAGAATTAAAAAAGAAGGAAAAAGAGTATCAAAATCTCAGAAAAAAAAGTCCAAAAAAAGCCTAATAAGTCCTAATGAGTTGTACTTTAATGCAAATGTCCAAAAAGATAGATTCCAAAGCCAATATCCAATATAATATCTATAATATGCAAATAAAAATAAAAATAAAATCCATGTCTTCTTATTATATAAAAAGTAAAAAATACAAGAAGAGGAAAAAGAGAATCCTTACGCCTCCGATGTCTGGTTAGAAAAAATAGTCCCACAAATTCCGAGAAAAAGAGAAAAAATAAGAAAAAAAAGTAAGAGAAAAAAAAATAGAAAAATAGAAAAATAAAATAAACTGTCCAAAATTTATTCCAAATAGTTAAAGTTTCAGTAGAATTTCATTCAAATAGAGTGATTTCAATTCAGTTCAGTTTATTCAGTTCATGTATTCAATTCATTTAAGTATTCCTACTTCATCCAATTTGACTAATTAGCAATTCAGTCTTTCATTACTATTTAAAAAAAAATATGATTATAGAAATATAAGTAGCAAGGGGGAAAAAAAACCACACTGTAGTCTTAGAATTTAAAAGAAAAACAAAAATATACTATTGGAGTTAACAAAGACAAATAGTTCCGGCCGTTTTCTTCTGAGCGTATGGATATCACTTACAGTTTTTTACTTCATTTATGTTCGCCTTTCAATCTGGGATCTTCTCTTTTCGAACTTAGTAGTTGAAATACCAAAGGATTATCTCGTGGTGCTGTGAATCTTCTTTATCTGTTGATCTGCTTCTTCGTAGACCTCTATATTCTGTTTTTTTACTTCCTTCTATCGGCAACCACTATGGCTGCGCCCAGGCAGCCGCCTGGATGGAGCTCTCCATGGATGAAGCTGCAGGGCTTTCCCTGGCCCCCAGGACCATGGCGATCCGCCCTGGGGGATCCGGGAGACCCCCTGTCCTGGGCCAACCCCTCCGGGTGTCGGCACAGCGCAAATTTCGCCCTACAATCCTGGAAAGGTAGGATGCAGAGACGGAGCTATGCCTCCGCACCCCCATCGCGGTCGTGCTCCAGCCGGAAGTCGGCCATGCCCCCTTCTTACGGACTTTCACGAGGACTTCCCCCTCGAGGTGATGTCTCCAGGTTTCAAATGCAGTCAATGGCCAGTAGCTCTTTTTCCAAGATGATATCATTGCACTCTGAAGCATTCAATTTCTGGAAATAATATGTGCAAGAGAAGAGTTGTTGTGAGCCGCTCCGAGTCTCTGGAGAGGGGCGGCATACAAATCTAATTAATAATAATAATAATAATAATAATAATAATAATAATAATAATAATGCCAGCTACACGAGCCTGGAGTAACATCTCTCCAACCATGATATTTGATGCATCTGTTTCCACCACAAGTGGACATTGAGGGTCAGGATCAATGTTCCCTCTAATTTTTTTTCGGAGTGGGCGGAAAAGTATAGTGTCTGAGCGGCAGTCCCCTTGGGACTGGGCAGCATAGAAGTATGTATGTATGTATGTATGTATGTATGTATGTATGTATGTATAAATAAATAAATAAATAAATACCTTCTTTTTTATTAAAAGAAATTAATAATAAAACAAAAGCAAAATCTATTACTATTAAAACTAAAACAACCTGCAAAACCAAAAACATAACTATTAATAAAAACAGGTGAGGGCTGGGTTTTTTTCTCTGTTATTATTTAAGTGCTTTTACCATATGCTTTAAATCAAGAGTCACTTCTCTCTCAGTTTCTCTCTCTTTCCTGTCATTCTCTGCCTCAATCATTTTCTCATTTCTCTTTTTTTCTCTCCTTTTTTCTATCATTTCTCTCTCTCTTCCTTCCACTCTTCTCTCTCTCTCTTGCTTTCTCTCTCTCTCTTGCTTTCTTCCTCTCTCCCACTCTCTCTCACTCTCTTCCTTCCTCTGTCCTCTCTCTCTCTTTCTTTCTTGTTCTCTCTCTCTCTTCCTTCCTATCTTCTATCTCTCTTGCTTTCTTTCTCTCTCTTTCTCTCTCTCCCCTCTTGCTCTCTCTCTCTTTTTCTCACTTTCTGTCTCCCTCTCTCCTTACTATCTCTCTCTCTCTCTCTCTCTTGTTCTCTTTCTCTCTCTGGTTTTCTTTCTCTCTCACACACACACTCTCTCTTGTCTCTCTCTCTTGCCATCTCTCTTTCTCCCCCCTCTCTCTCTTCTCATTTTCTCTCTATCTTGCTCTGTCTGTTGCTCTCTCTCTTGTTCTCTCTTTCTCTCTCTTCCTTTCTTCTCTGTGGAGGCCAGTGAAGGTTTTTCTTAGTTTGAATGTTCCGGGCTGGCTGGCAGGGGGATGGGGAGCATGCGCGCATGCGTGCCCGACATTCAAACTAACCTTCGCCGGCCTCCGCTGTGAGAAGAACACCTGCCCTGCCTCTCCTGCAGCCCCTTTGCTGACAGCCGGGATGAAAGCGCTCTCGGCAAAGGGACTGAGAGAGGGGCGAGGCGGGCATTTCCAAAGCATTCGGAGCAGCTAGCAGCCAGATCAGGAGGATGAGAAGTGCAGCCACTTCAGCCACCACTGTGGGAGGAGCCGCGTCCCAAGGCAGAAAGCGGAGGAGGAGAAAGGGGCGGATCGGGTGGGCGGGCGGAGCAAGTGGCGAGAAGCCAGGGGTGCGAGGGGGCCGGAGGTGCTGGGGGGAGGGGGCGGCCGTGGCTCCTTGCACGGCCTTGGAAAAGGGTGCACGGGGGTGTTTAGGGTACAGTGGTCAGGATGCTTCAAAATCCACTTTTTCATGAAGGTATTTTTTAAGTCCAGGAACACCTGCTGCTCGGGGGTACTCTACCAGGACAGGACTTTCTTCTGCAGTAGCTGAATGAGGGTTGCAGTCAAAGTGATGAAGCCAGGGATGAACATCTTTTAATAATTGGCGAACCTGAGGAGTTGCTGGACATCTTTCACCCGATGAGGTTGCCAACTTCTTAATGCCTCGACTGTACTCTGATCCATCGCTGTGCCCTCAGAAGAAATATAATGGCCGAAGAAGTTGATGGTTATCTGGTAGACTTGACATTTCTTCAGCTTCACATAGAGCTGGTGTTCACAAAGTCATTGCAAGACCAGATGGAGATATTGGGGATGACTTTTTTCATGACTTCAAATAAATCAAGATGTCATCTAGATAGAACAAAAGATCCCAGAAAATTTAATTCATGAAATGCTGAAAGACAGCAGGAGCGTGGGTTAAGGCAAATGGCATGACCTTATATTCAAAATGGCCATGCCTGGTGCCAAACACTGTTTCCCTTTCTCAGACATGAACCAGATTGTAGGGGCCACAACTTGGTAAACATGGTAACTGTCAAGAATTCAGACATCAAGGGCAAATAATCTGCGGAGAGGGGCGGCATACAAATCTAATTAATAATAATAATAATAATAATAATAATAATAATAATAATAATAATTATTATTATTATTATTATTATTATTATTATTATTATTATTATTATTATTATTATATTGGTTATGCACCATAATGGCATTCAGTTTATGGTAATCACAGCAGAGGTGTAAGTCTTCATTTTTTCCTTCACAAAGAGGACCAGAGTGGACAAAGGTGATAACAACAGCCAGATAAAACCCCATGCCAGGTTTTTGTCCACAAAATTCCATAACAGGGCCAATTCTGATATATAATACAACCACCCTGCAGGGAGTGGCATGTCTGGGAGTAAGTCAATGGGGCAATCATATGGTCAATGCAGGGGCAATTGGTCTGCCTCTTTATCACTTAAAAACATTTGTAAAATCTGAGAGGTCATCTGGCAAAGACACTACAGATGGACCCAGCAGCTGGCCTGCACAGACTTGGCGCTTATAATCCAAACATTGCAGGCTCAGGAATGACATAAATTCTGGGACGAAAGGATGTGTGGAAGTCAAACCAGCCCCAAAACCATCGGGAAGTGTAATCCAGATGTGACTTTTCATGAAATTGGTTACTTTATTAAGACTACCCGTATATACTCGAGTATAAGTCGCTCCGACTATAAGTCGAGGCACATACTTTTGCCACAAAAACCGGGGTAAATTTATTGACCCGTGTATAAGTCGAGGATGGAAAATGCAGCGGCTACTGGTAACTTATTAAAATGGAAAACAATAAAATTACATCAATTGAGGCATCAGTAGATTAAATGTTTAAGAATATTTATTTCAAAGAAAACCAGTAAACTAGCTCTGTAAGTTTAAAAGAGGGTAAACAGGTATATGTCCCCCCAAGGTAGGTATAGGCAAAAAAAAATGCAAGTACTTACCAATGTTCCCTCTGATTTTTTTTCGGTGTGGGCAGAAAAGTATAGTGTCTGAGCGGCATTCCCTTTGGGACTTGGCGGCATAGATAGATAGATTGGATGGATGGATGGATGGATGGATGGATGGATGGATGGATGGATAGATAGATAGATAGATAGATAGATAGATAGATAGATAGATAGATAGATAGATAGATCTCTTGAACCATTTCCAAAAACAGGTGAGGGCTGGGTTTTTTTTCCTCTGTTATTGTTTGGGTGCTTTTTACCATATGCTTTAAATCAAGAGTCATTTCTCTCTCTCTCTCTTTTGTTTCTCTCTCTTTCCTCTAATTCTCTGCCTCAATCATTTTCTCATTTCTCTTTTTTTCTTCCCTTTTTGCTCTCATTTCTCTCTCTTTCTTCCTTCCTCTATTCTCTCTCTCTCTTGCTTTCTCTCTCTTTCTCCCCCTCTTTCTCCCATCTCTTGCCCCCTCTTTCTCCCCTCTCTTGCCCCATCTTTCTCTCTCCCCATTCTTGCCCCCTCTTTCTCCCTGCACCCTCTTTCTCCCCTCTTTTGCCCCCTCTTTCTCTCTCCACCCTCTTGCCCCCTTTCTCTCTCCCCCCCTTTCTCTTTCCCCTCTCTTCCCGATGAGGTTGGAGGGGGTGGATTCCTGCTTTTGTCTTCTTGCCACTGCCCCTCCCCACCTCACAGGCTTTTTCCCCCTCGCGCGCGCAAGCTACCTCAGCCGGGAAGAGGCTGCACCTGCCATAGCTCCCTCACCCGCTCAAGCCAGCAATGCCTGCCAGGTTCCCGCGAGCGCCCTCTTGTGGTGATTTTTCTGTGACCCGAGTATAACCCGAGGTCGGGTTTTTCAGCCCATTTTCTGGGCTGAAAAACTCGACTTATACTCGAGTATATACGGTACCTTTATTTTTCGGTGTATATGACACACTGGTGTATAAGATGCATCTAGATTTTAGAGGAGGAAAACAAGGAAAAAAGTATTCTGAACCAAGTGGTATAGTGTTATATTGTTTAATAAAATACCAGTGTGGCAGAATACTTTTTACAACCATGTATACTTTTTAAAACCATGTACACTTTTTATAAACTTCAAACTTGACAGCTTCAAGACTTGTGGACTTCAACTCCCAGAATTCCTCCACCAGTCATGCTAGCTCAGAAATGGGAATTGAAGTCCACAAGCCTTAAACGTGCTAGGTTTGAAGACCCTTGCACTCCTAACCCCTATCTCAGGTTCTTCAAACTTGACAGCTTTAAGACAGGTCAATGTGGGTTCACAAGCAGGGGACATTAATGCCCACTTTTTTCCTAGGGCTGCCTTTTTGACTGCTTAAGAACAAGTTATTATGACTCTGGAACTGCATGGGGTTCCAATGGGGTTTACAAGCAAGAGACATTAATGCCCACATTCTTCCTAGGGCTGCCTTTTTGACTGCTTAAGAACGAATTATTATGACTCTGAAACTGGAAAGGCTCCTTGTCTACACAATGGAAATGTTGAAAAACAAATTAACTGACTACAAGAAGTCTCCAAGGCAAGAGGGAATACTGTAGTTAACACATCAACTCCTCAGTCTCTCTCTCACACACATCCCACCTGATCTGCCTGCAAGAGCTCAGCACTCTATGCCAAACCCCAATGGTCCGCGGAACTGAAGAGGCAGCTTTGTGAGGATCAGGGATGAAGGCGGAGGTGGAGTCACATGGCCAGAAGTGAAGGCAAGGACAGTAGGGCGGAAGTAATTGGAAAATGCAAGGTAGGTGCGCCACTCGAGTTAGATGATCCTGGTGGAGACAGCTGCGGCGGCAATTGCTGAGACGGCTCTGGTGGCTTTTGTTTGAGGAGCAGCAGCACCGAGACTGTCACATCGATGCCCTAGGCCAAATTGCGACGCTGAGGAGGTCAGCAAACAGGCCCTGAAGGGGCAGAGCCATCATCTGAACCAGCGCTGTGTTGTTGGGTGGTGGGCTTGGCTCGGGTGAGTGGCTGTGTCAGGGGCTGGGCAGGGGCCGGCTCTCCCTGGCTAACTTGGGTGGCATGCCTGCCTTGTCCCTGCCAGCTGGAGGCCCCTGGTAACTGCCTGGAAAGAGAGGCTTTGTTGCTGGTGCTATGCCCGGCACTCTGCCCATCCCCAGGGCTGAGCTGCCGGCCTCCCGCTGAGAGATGCCTGGCAACCTTGGCAACATTTGATGTATAAGATGCACCCAATTTTTAAGCACTTTTTTGCAGTAAAAGGTGCATCTTATACACTGAAAAATGTGGTACTAATGAGCTTTTGTAGTCGTTATACACAAATACAATTTAAAGCAGTATTTTCTGAACACCAGCTGTTATTCAACTTCATTAACAGCCAGCATGAATCCACATAACAGTAACACAATTCTGAGTCAACAGTCTTGTAGATAACCTCAATCTTACCATGGTGGGCAAAATGTCCAGAAGTAATTTGCAAGAAAAATGCCAAGAGAGAGAACAAGAACCAATCAGGTGTTTCTGGTCAAGACACAAAGGAATATAAATGAAGTTGTTTCTTCAAATATTGTCATCATCATCATCACTTAAATAGGCTAGAGGAGTGGCCAATTATCCCTTATCCTCAAGGAGACCTCCTCTCAAGGAATCATTCCTGCCTTTTGGCAGCTCTGCATGCCTGTGCATTGAAAATAGGCTCCTTCTTTTCTTCCTCATCACTAATGGGAGCTTTCAGAGGCTGTGAAGGCCCTGCCTGAATCTCCAATGTTGTGAATGCTCCTTGTTTGCCTCAGGTCATGTCAGATTCTGAGGAGTTTGAGCCAGGTTCTTCTGGGTACCCTGGGCCAGGGGTGTTGCCAGCTGAAGCAGAGAGTGAGAGTGAGGGAGAAGGTGACCTGAGTGAGCCTGAGGAACTAGAGGGGGCTGATATAACAATGGAGGAGTGGTCCCAGTCAGAGGATGAGGAAGATATTAGAGTAGAAAGTAACTGGATAGACCCTCGCTATAGAAGATTGCTCAGAATGCCAGAGGAGTTGCGTAGTAAAATGTATTAGTGTATGGACTCTTTGTGGTATGATGTAACTTCCAGGAATATAAAGGCAAAGGATCTTGGGAAATTGGATGTGAGGATTCAACGTCATTCAATGGAAGAGATGTGAGACTGAGGGTATGCTTGAACAAGGCTTTAAAACCATGCTTTCTGCCACAATCACTCATTTCTCTGCTGGATTCTTGTTGCCAGGACTCTGGTGAGCAAAATTTATATGCTTAAATGATAAATGGACTGTGTTATCTAAGAATGCTGATTAGGCTGAATTTGGCGCCTTTCCCAGACATTGTTAACATTTAGCTCTAAAGAGAAAAATACTCCCTTCTTATGTGCTATTTAAAATCTGCTTTGAGTTGGGTGTGCTTATATCCATAAAGAGTTTGATTTATTCATAAAATAAAGGATTTTTGAGTGGGGGGTTTTGAGCCGAGGGTCATGCACAGAACATCCGACACCAAGTTCTTTCCAGCTATCTCACTCAGATGCCAGCTGCACAGGACACTGGGGCATCACCACATCAGCCTCTTTGTTGTTGGGATCAGCTACCAGCTGCACAGGTTGCTGGTTGGCCACAACAGGCATCTCTACTAAATTGGAATTTTGAGGAACATCTAGCCTTGGAATCTTATTTCGTTGGGGGTGTTTATTAATATTAATAAATCAATTGGTGCTCGGTGAAGGGCCTCTTTCATGAACCTCACCATTCGTTCATTAGAGGCCGTGAAGTGGGGCGCGGTTAGTACATGTCGGATCCCCCGCTCGGCTAGGAAGATTTCCATTTGTCTAGATGTCAGCTGGGGGCCATTGTCAGAGACTAGGACATCTGGTAACCCGTGTGTGGAGAAAATTTTCCGCAATACCTTTATTGTAGCTGCCGTTGTAGTTGAGGTCATTAGGATTACCTCGAGCCATTTTGAGTAGGCGTCTACTATGATTAGGAAGGATTGTCCTGCCACTGGTCCTGCAAAGTCTATATGAATGCAAGACCAGGGCCCTTTTGGCGTTTCCCACTCCGTTGGCTTGGTTTTGGGTGGATCTGGGTGAGTTTGCTGGCACGGGTTACATGTTGCCACCCAGGTTTCAATTTCCTGATCCAGCCCGGGCCATCACAAATGACTTCTAGCCAGACTCTTCATTCGTACCATGTCCAGGTGCCCCTGATGCAGTAATTTTAATGCTTTTTTCTGTAGCTGTTTTGGAACTATTACCCGGTCGTCCCACAATATGCAGTCCCTTAACACGCTCAGTTCCGTTTGTCTGTTTTTAAAAACCTGAAATGCCTCTCCCTGGGTTTTCTCTGGCCACCCCCTCAAGACCCACTGCTTGACTTGAGACAATACCGAATCTTTATTTGTTTCTCAGGCAATTTCCTCTGCGTTTATTATCGGGTTTTCCTGCATTTCAATTAGCAATATGTCCGTGGCTGGGGCTGGGTCTACTACCAGGTCTGTCTGGGGGCATTTGCTAAGGGCATCTGCGTGGCCGATTTCCTTCCCCCCTCGGTGTATGAGAGTGTAGTTGTAGGCTGCTAGGAAGATTGTCCAGCGGGTCATTCTCGGGGAAAGGAATGCAGGCGTCTGTTTGTCTCCCGCTAAGATTCCTAATAGGGGTTTGTGGTCTGTAATCAAGGTGAATGGGCGGCCGAATAAATACCCATGGAATTTTTTGACGCCCGCGACTAAAGCTAGCGCTTCCTTGTCCAGTTGTGAGTAGTTCCTTTCTGCCGGGGACAAGGTCTTTGAGTAAAAAGCGATGGGGGCGTCTGTGCCGTCTGGAAATGTGTGGCTGAGGACGGCTCCTATGCTGAACGGTGAGGCGTCGCAGGTTAAGGTCACGGGCATAGTCATGTTGTATTGTACGAGGACACTGTCTGATGATAGCATTTCTTTGATGGCTTGGAAAGCGTCCTGCTTGGCTGGTCCCTATGTCCAGGCTGTTCCTTGCTTAAGTAGGTGATGAAGCGGCTCCGCTGTCGTGGCTTTCTGTTTGAGAAAGATGGAGTAGAAGTTTAGTAAGCCCAGAAATGATTGTAGTTCCATTTTGTTCGTTGGGACAGGGGCGTTTTTTATTGCTAGGACCTTTTCTTCTGTTGGATGGATTCCTCTTTTGTCTATGGAGAAACCCAGGAATTCGACGCTAGGGACTGCCCAAGAACACTTTTCCAGTTTTATGCGGAGGCCCACTTCCTGAAATTTAGTGAGTACTTGTCGAATTCTTTCCCATAGCTGGGGGGCTGATGTTGCGGATATTAGCATGTCATCAAAATATGGCACCACCCCTGGGATTTTGTTTAGCAAGCGTTCCATGAGGCTTTGAAAAATGCCTGGGGCGGTAGCTACCCCAAATTGTAACCTGGAACATTTGAATGCCCCCTGGTGAGTCACGATTGTCTGGGCTTCTGCAGTTTCCTCTGAGACCGGTAGTTGCTGATATACCTGGGCCAAATCGATCTTTGCAAAGATAGAGCCATTTCCCAGAGTATGTAATAGTTGCTGAACTACCGGAATTGAGTAAGCATTGTGTTGCAAAGCCCTGTTAATCGTCGCTTTGTAGTCAGCGCATATTCGGACTGAGCCATCGGGTTTTAGGGGGAGGACAATTGGGGTCTCCCATTTAGCGTGATCAATTGGTACGAGGACTCCTTGGGCGATTAACTTATCTAGTTGCTGGTTGACCTTTGGGAGTAATGGCAAAGGTACCCTCCGGGGTTTTAGGCAAATTGGGGGTATCGATGGGTCGAGGTTGAATGATATTGGGGTGCCCTTATATGTGCCCAACCCTGGTTCGAATACGTCAGCAAAGTCCTTCATTATGTCCTTTGGGGAAATTCTTTGGTTGGTAACGGAGTGAATGCCTGTGATGCCCATGCCTAGCGGCTGGAACCAATCTAGCCCCAACAGGGTGTGTTTAGGGCCGTCTACGACAATTAGTGGTAACAGTCCTTCGAAATGATCAGAGCGCACAGGCACATCGATAGACCCCAATACTGGAATGGTATTTCCTTGAAAATCTGCCAGGCCAAGAGTCCAGGGGGTTAGGTGGTCTTTTAGAATATGTGGCAAATATAGGTGGAATTTATGCCATGGCATTATGGAGTAATGGGAGCCCGTGTCAATTTCCATCTTACAGGGCCGATTGTTAATTAGAAGGTAGGTGAAAAGCTTCCCCTGGGCCGGTGTAGAGTTGTGGTTAATTGAATTACCTTTGCGGGATCCTGAGCGAAAGCCAGTGGACTGCTTGAAGTTCCCACGGTTATAGGGAGCGTTGGAATTCCCGCCTGTGGCTGGCTGGCGCTGCCAGGGTTGGTTGAAGTCCCCTGGAGCGGGTGATCGGCAAACTTCGGCGATGTGCCCTTTTCTATGGCATCGGCGGCAGAGGGCATCTTTGAAAGGGCATCGGGATCAGGAGTGGGAGCCATTGCGGCCAAAACACGGTGGGAAGGGTCGCCGAGGGTTGCCATATTGTGAGGAGCTGTGGATCTGAAGGCAGTAGTCTTCGTCTGTTGCTGTTCCGGGCGGTTGTTTGGCGGAGTCTCCTGTGTGTGATGAGGCGGTTTCTGTCACCTTGTGCACGGATGAAGCTGTGCGTTTGAGTTCGGCGGCAGATGTGTCGGAGATCTCAGCGGTTTTGACGGCTTTCATGATGTCTTGTAAAGACGTTTCTTCTTCGATGAGGTACTTTTTCTGTAAGGTTAGGTTGCTCATCCCGAAGATTAGATGGTCCGCCAGGTGTTCCTCTGGATCTTTATGCTTGCATTTCGTTAGTAGGGCTCGCAGCCGGGTGACAAAGTCATTTATGGATTCGCCTTCAGCCTGTTTCAGCAGAGAGAATTTGTGGCGGCTGAGGCGGACAGGAGCTGTTGGCTGGAAATGGGCTGCGAGTTTCTCCTGCAGCGCTGTCCAGGAGATGTCCTCTATGGATTCCTGGTCTGCGAGCGTGGTGGCCAGGTTGTAGATCATGGGGCCGCAGTAGAGGAGGAAGATCGCTCGTTTTCTGTTGTCTGTGGCCTCGTCGAGGTTGTTTGCTTGAAGGAAGAGTAGAAATTTGGACATGTATGCCATCCATGTGTCCTCTTCAGGGTTGAAGAAAGGCAGGGCATGGGGTATCGGTGTAGCCATCTCTGGTTTCCCGCGGCAGGTTCGATCCCACCTTTGTCGCCACTGTTAAATCCGAGGCAGAGGCAAGAGGAAAGTGACACCAGCTCTTTATTAAATCAATAGGAGCATTCCGAGAGTCCAGCTCGCAGGCTGGGAAGGATCAAGCGAGAGTTAAAGAAACCCTGGCAAAACCCGCACTTATAAACTGTGTTGCCAGCGCTGGGATTGGTGACATTGTTTCAAGTCTTCGCGCTGAAGCTCCTGGTTGGTCGAGCTTTGCAGGCTTCCTATTGGTCAGCCTGCGGGTTCCTATTGGCTGTGTCTGATCCAATCAGGGATCTCTACTGTAACAGCATGCAAACATAACAAGATGGAGCTTGGCTCAACCCACCTTCACACTTCCCGATCCAGGACCTGGCAGTGGAGCTAGTGTGGTGTCACCACCTTTTTGTTTGGCCAGGGACAATCAGGGAGATCAGAGTGCAGCAGAGTCAAGCAATAGGAAGAGAACAGCAGACCAATTGCTCCCCCTCGCCTACCAGGCCCTGCGCTACCTCCTGAAGAGTGCATCCCCCCAGGGAGGGGATTCTACCCCAGCTACAAAAGGGTCGAGTGCCAGTGGATACCAGCCCCCCCCCCTGTTCCATTTTTTCCATGATCCTCCTGAGCCCAATATGCCCCAATGATTCCAGCATAGCAGTAGGGGCTGAGTCAGCAGCTGGCTGGAGCCCCCCCCATGGAAGCTCAACAATTAGCCTCAGTTCCAAAGCCAGTCGCATTCCAGCAGCCAACAGCACCGCCCACCATAGCAGCCCCACAGGCCCCTACCCAACAGCCATTTGCTGAGGCCATTTGCCAGTGACACTACTGCCGCCTAGGTTCAAGGCAACCTTTGATGGCCAGCCTGCCCAGCTACTGTACTTTCTCAGCCGAGTCTGAGCTCATATAGATCAGTATAGAGAACAGTACAAAATAGAGCGCGACATGGTATCTGCTGTTGTGGATGGGATGAATGAAGGAGACACAGCTGCAAGGGGGCTGCTGAGCTAGATGATGCTGATGGCTTTGTTGAGCTGCTCCAGCTCAGGCTTGACAACCCTGATCGAGTAAATGAAAATGAGGCCACAATAAAGGTGATGAAGCAAGATGGGTCATAGGAAACCTATGTTAGGGTTCCAAGTAATGCCCAAACTTAAATCAAAGTCCAAGTCAAAGCATTGCTTAAAATTCCAATTTAATTCTGGAACCATCCTGGCATCTTCACAGGGGAACCCAAATCTGAGCTTCCCATCCAAAAACTTGTGATATTGCCCATTCAGGTTGTGCCAGTGTGGCAAATCCTTCTTCCATTTCTACTCCAGTGGTGGACATATGATCACCTTGAACTTCTCAAAAGAAGAAGTTGTGTCTGCATCTGCTCCCTTATGAATTCACCCCTCCCAAGTTCCCATAGCCACTCTGAGTCCTTGGAGAGGGGCGGCATACAAATCTAATTATTATTATTATTATTATTATTATTATTATTATTATTATTATTATTATTAATAATAATAATAATAATAAAAAATAATAATAAAAAACATTAGGCCTTCTACATATAGTCTGGCAAGCCATTGATTTATCCCCAACTTCTACACCGGCTTGACAACCAAATGCATTGCCCCCCCTATTGTCAGACCAACTATACGATTGAGATTGAACCTGGGGCTAAACCCCCTAAATCAAGGATGTACTCTATGACTGGAAAAGAAATGTCCAAGCTGAGGAAATACATTGAGACCAACTTGGCCCTGGGGTTCATCCAACCTGCAAAATCTAGAATGGCCCCCCTCGTGCTACTTAAAGAGAAGGATGGGGTGATAAGGTTCCGTGTTGATTTTTGTGGAATCAATGTGGTATGTGTGGAAAACACCCCCTCTCCCTCATGAAGAACATGATGAGATACTTTACAAAACTGGACTTGAGAGAAACCTATTATCAGTGCACAAAGACTACTTTTGACTTCCCATTCAAACTTCCAATTCAAAGTTATGCTCTTTGGTTCCAAGGTGCCCCTGTAGTATTCATGCAATTAATTAACGAGGTCCTGCATGAGCACTTATATAAAGGGGTTCTATCTACTTGAAAGACATATTCATATCATTGAGATGCTGGAAGAATATGTGAAACTTGTCCAACAAGTGCTAAAGAAACTGTTAGCCACAAAGCTTTGTGCAAAGCTCTCTTAGAGTGATTTCACAAACTTCCCTGGACTACCTGGGCTACCAAGTATCAAACATAGGCATTGAAATGGATCCTGGGAAAGTGCATGCCATACTTGACTGGCAACTCTCTTGCACCCAAAAACAACTGCAGAACTTCCTGGAATTAGCTAACTTCTATCAGCAATTCATCCCAGGCTTCAAAGAAGTGGCTCTGCCACTCCAAGAACTTCTAAAGACAAAGCCACAGTCAATACAGCCCCTGGCCTGGACACTAAACTGTCAAAAAAGGGTTTGAAGTCTAAAACGGCTGTTTGCTGAAGAATCCATTCTTCAGCCCCTGGACCCAGACAGGCAGTTCATAGTCCAGATCGACACCAGTGATGTGGCAGTAGTGGCCATGCTCCTCCAGAAAGACCCCCAGGGATGGCTGCTGCCCTGCTCATACATGTCCAAAAAGCTCTATTTCACTAGGTGAAATTTATTTAACATCATCCACAGTTAAAAAATTAGGTGTAGCTATATATATATATCAAGTAGATATTAGACCTGAAACCGCTATACAACGATGAAGATGGAAGAATAGTAATTGTATAAATTATTAATGGAAATAAAAATGTCACAATAGTAGTTATATATGCCCCATCGATCAATCAATCAATCAATCTGCCTTCTTTGCTAGTCTTTATAAAAAATATTAGAAATATCACAGAGAAAGCTATTAATTATTGGGACTTTAATGTGATTGATGATAGGAAAAAAGATTATAAGGGCACCACTAAGGTTAAAGTAAGGAAATAGTTGCAACATTTGAAGAAATGAAAATTGAATTTAATTTAAGAGATATTTGGTGGTATCATAATCCAGATAATAGGCAATATACTTTTCCACATAGATCATAGTTGCGAATCGATATGGCCTGGGAAAATGTGGATTTTATAAATGAATTAACGGACATTGAAATCTTACCAAATGCATGGGCCAATCAAAATCCCTTATGTTTAAAATGGAGACACTTGAGCAGGAAAATCAAAAAAAGATGGACACTAAATCAAATAATGACTAAGGAAAAAGATTACACTAAGATGATGGAGAAGGAGCTAGGCTTCCTTTTCCAAATTAATAACAATGGAAATACTACATTAAAAAAACCTATGGGATACTGTGAAGGCTTATATAAGGGAATTGTCCATACAGTGAAGATTAAAAAACAAAAGAAACAAACTATACATATTAACAGTAGAATTGCAAAAACTAGAGAAAGTCTTACAAGAAAATCCAAGTGATAACAAAATGCTAGGTGACTTGAACATAATTAGGCACAAAATTAATCTGACAGCGCAGGAAGAAGTAACTTGGAAATTAAAAACAGCAAAACAAAAATATTTTGAGTGAGCAAACAAGCTGGGGAGATGGCTAGCACATAAGCTTGCAAAAGAAAAGCTAAACAATATATTAAAGAATTTCTCAAGAGAATTGATCTGCCAATTATATCCGAAGAAGATAGGGTAATGTTAAATGACAAAATAACCTTAACTGAATTAAGGAGTGCTATAGCCAAGGAAAAAAATAACAAATCCCCTGGACCTGATTGTATCCTTTTTGAAATTTACAAGCAATTACAAGGATCCCTAGAATTGATAATGTTGGATTTGTTCAGTGAGAACCTAGAAAAAGGTAAACTGCCTGACTCTTGGAAAGAAACATACATAACTCTAATTTCTAAAGAAAGCGCAGACAGATAATACAGTGGTACCTCTACTTGCGAACGTAATTCGTTCCGTGACCAGTTTCTTAAATAGAAAAGTTTGTAAGAAGAAGCAATTTTTCCCCTAGGAATCAATGTAAAAGCAAATAATGTGTGCGATTGGGGAAACAACAGGGAGGGTGGAGGCCCTGTGTCCTCCCAGTAGATTCCTAGAGAGGCCCCACGGAGACTTCTCCCTGCCTTTTCCGGTTACAGTTTCGGAGGCTCGGGTTTGTAAGTAGCAAATGGTTATTGAGAAGAGGCAAGAAATTCTTGAACACTTGGTTCTTATCTAGAAAAGTTTGTAAGTAGAGGCATTCTTAGGTAGAGGTACCACAATATACAAAACTATAGGCTGATCTCTCTCCTGAACACTGATTAGAAAATACTAGGATCAATCATGACGGAGAGACTTTAAAAAATTCTTAAACAAATTATACACCCGAATCAGAATGGCTTTCTTCCACATAGAAATATTGCAAATAATACAAGAATAATCTTAGATACACTTGAATACTGTTATAAACAAATCAACAAATAACTAGCACTTATATTCGTTGATGTTCAGAAAGCCTTTGACAAACTCTATTGGCAGTTTTTCATAACCAAGTTAGAAACAATGCAGTTTGGCAATAAATTTATAGGATTGATTAGAGCCATATACTCTGATCAAACAGCAAGAATTTTAATGAATAAATAATATTACTATGAAAATAAATATTAAAAAGGGAGTACGCCAAGGCTGCCCGCTAGTCTCCCTAATTTTCATATTAGCTTTGGAAACCCTATTGAAGAGAATAAGGAGAACAAAAGAGCTCAAGGGATTAAAAATCAGAAAGGAGTAGTATAAATCCCAGGCGTTTGCTGACGATATGGTTTTTATCCTAGAAGATCCCATGGAAACTGGCCCGATTTTAATAAAAGAAATTGAGAATTTTGGAAACGTAGCAGGATTAATAATAAACAAGGAAAAAACAAAAATAATAATGAAAAATATGATGCAGAAACAAAATTCTAAGCTAGAAGAATTGTTGAACATAAACACAGCCAAAAAAGTTAGATATTTAAAATTATGGATATCTGCAAACTGTAGTTCATTTAAAAAAAGATAATTATGAAAAATTAACCCAGAACATCAATAGAGATTTAGACAGATGATCGAATTTGCAACTGTCTTTAATAGCAGCAATTAAAAGCAACATCTTACCTAGGATACTGTTCTTATTCCAGGTAGCCCCAATAATTTGCAACTGTCTTTAATAGCAGCAATTAAAAGCAACTTCTTACCTACGATACTGTTCTTATTCCAGGTAGCCCCAATAAAACTTAATAAAACTTTCTTTATAAATCTCAATAAAAAGATTTGGAAATTGATCTGGTAAAAAAAAAGGCTAGTATTAAATTAAAATTGTTACAAGATCACAGGAAGGGGGGGGGCTCAGTCTTCCAAATTTAGAGCTTTACTACCAAGCATTAATATTAAGTTGGATAAAAGAATGGATCCTCCTTAGAAATGCAAGACTATTAACTTTAGAACGTTTTGACCTCTCATTCTTTTTTAGGGAGTGAAAGACATAAAATACACACAACAACACCATATTAGAAGAAGTTTGCTAGATACATGGTTACAAATAAAAAGAGCCAATATCACGCAATACCAAAATGGATATCACCAACAGAGGTTATACTATACCCAAATGCATTAGATCCCAATAAAATAGTAACCTATGAACAAATATTGGATAAACAGGAAGAACTGATGCCCAAACAAACACTCACAGAAAAGGGAATTAACTTGGACTGGTTGCACTATTTACAAATTTGATCAAAATTCAAAGAGGACAAAACTAAACACAGTTTCCAAAATAAAACCAACTTAGATAAGATTCTTTTAGGCCTGGATGAAAAAATGATTTCCAAAATATATAATTTTCGCCTTAACTACAATACAATTGGTGAAGAAGTAAAAGGCACAATGGTGGCCTGGGCTCAAAACTTTGGATATCCTATAAATTTAATTGACTGGGAGAAAATTTAGAATATAAACTATAAATTAACATTGGCAATATCCTATAAGGAATATTTGTATAAAATGTTTTATTGCTGGCACCTCCCTCCAGCACAGTGCTAAAATATTTCCAAATCTTTCACTGCTTTGCTGGAAATGTAGAAGAGAAATAGGGACCTATTATCATTTATGGTGGACCTGCCTGTTGTGGTTAGCTCTGGCCCAGCTCCTGCCCCAAGGAATGTGGATGTGGATGTGGGGGAGGCATCCACATGCTGCAGGCCTGTTTTGCTCCCAGTAGAATCTGCTGACGAAGTCTCCTCTGACCAAGGAAGTGTGAGTGACAGGGAAGAGGGGAGTTTGGCAGACAGCCCAGGAGGAGATCAGTCATCTGTATCATCCCTGGATTCTGAACAAGAATTAATGACACATCCACGCATGCGTAGAGTGATGCATAGGAGACAACAACTGAAGGATTATTACAAGAGAAAATGAGGCTACCTGTGGTTGGGTGGGGCTGCTGTAATTAGTGCTACAGATAAAAGTGCAGCCTGGTGTTTTAGTCTCATGGTAGTTTATCTGATTCATTGTTTCATCAAGATCATGGTTTTTGCTCTTCAGGATTGTGTGTGTGGACTCTCTGGACTTTAGAATTGGACTCAATTTCCCCGTTATTGGGTGAGCAATTGGACTGCATTTAACCTGTGTCTTGTGTGTACCAGAAAATCCCTTTGACATTTAAAAAGGGAACTGTTTCTGTTTTTCTGTTTATAAAAACTTTTGGGTTTTCCTTTTATCGTGTGGTGTGTGTCTTCCTGGACTAATTACCCTGCAATTACGTGTGGTTGAGACACGCTGGCAGAACACTGCCCAAAGTGAAAAAACTTCTGGTTAAAAATTAAAAACTGCCTACAGCAAATTATATCTCAAACAATTTCCCTAAAACCTGAACACTTCCTTCTGGGCATTATCAGACAGAAATTTTAAAAAGAGGATAGGTATGTAATCCTACATATCACAACAGCAGCCAGAATAATCTATGCACAAAGCTGGAAAAGAATGACAACTCCCACAACCCTAAGCTTTGTAATCAAGGTACTAGAATGTGCAGAAATTACCAGAATGTCACACTATCAACAACCCATAAATCACGATTAATATTCTTTACTTGTTTTTTCATATCTAAACTAATATCATTATAAGCAATTAATACATTTCCATCTCTCGGTTTACCATTTTTTTGTACAAAAATTAGCTATATGGCCCTTATCTCCACAAGCATAACATTTCTTTACAGAATAAACAGTTGAAAAACTTTTTTCTTTCTTCTGTGCAGTTGCAGTTTATCTCTCAATTGCTGTCTGTCCTGCCATCATCTGGACTTCTCCAGATAAACCAGCCATTGTAAGTTTATCCCTGGTCAACACTTCTATTGAGGATACATAGTCATTATAACTTCCATCCAGTGATGAAAGAATTATATATACTTGATGCAGCTCAGAGAAAATGGAACAGTCCTTCAGAGGCAATGCCCACAGCCACTCCGTCTTGTCAGGGTTGAATTTGAGTCTGTTCACTCCCATCCAGATCCTTACAGCCTCCAGGCATCGGCACACCATTTCCACTGCTTCATTGAATTGGCACAGGGTGGAGATGTAAAGCTGGGTGTCATCAGCATACTGCTGGAACTTCACCCTGTGTCAGCGGATGATTTCACCCAGCGGTAGATGTTAAATGTTAAATAGGAGAGAGGATAGAACCAACCACTGAGGTCTGAGGACCCCACAAAGGAGGGGCCTAGGGGTTGACCTCTGTCCGTCTACCAACAGTGACTGTGACCAATCAGAGAGTGAGGAAAGCCACTGCAATATGGTGCCTCCTACTCCCAACCCCTCCAGTTATCACAGAAGGACCATGGTGAATGATATTAAAATACGCTGAGAGGTCAAGGAGCACCAAGATAGAGAAATGACCTCAGACTCGATCATCCATCAGCATGACCAAAGCAGTTTCAGTGCTGTAGCCGGGCCTGAAACTCGACCGATAAGGAGCTACATGAGTGATGGCAAACCTTTTTTCCCTCGGGTGCCAAAAGAGTGTGTGTGCGCATGTACGAGTGCCCACAGCTATAATTCAATGCTTGGGGAGGGTGAAAATAGGCCCTCTGGAGGCTAGAAATGTCCAGTTTCCCAACTTCTGGTGGGCCCAGTAGGATCGTATTTCACTCTTCCCAGGCTCCAAAGGCTTCCCTGGAGCTGGGGGAGGGTACAAACGCCCTCCCTCAACCACCAGAGACTTTCTGGAAGCCAAAAACACCCTCCCAGAGCTCTGTCCGAACCAAAAATCAGCTGTCCGGCACACACATGCATGTTGGAGCTGACGTAGGGCAACAGATCGTGTGCCAGCAGATTTGGCTCCGCGTGCCACCTGTGGCACCTGTGTCATAGGTTCGCCATCACTGATCTAGATAATCAACTTCATCTAAGGACTGTGTGAGTTGGAGCTCCACCATTTTCTTGACAACCTTCCCAATAAAAGGAAGGTTGGAAATGGGATGATAATTTTTTAAATTGGCTGGATCCAGGGAAGCCTTCTTGCCCCTCATGCCTGGATCTAGCCTCATGTCACCTCCCTACAGGCTGAGACAGCCAGGAGCGGCACGTGTCCAATAAACAAGTGGAGGAGCTCATCACTCCCATGGCCTTGTCTACTCCATCAGGTATCATAGGATCAAATTTGCCCCACACAGTGGGACTAAAACTTGCCCCCCTCACCTCAGTAGATATTGCCCAATCAGAGTCTAGGTCCATCCGAATCTGAGCAACTTTGTCCACAAGAAACTGAACAAATTCCTCAGCTCTACCCTGTAAGGGCTCGTCCACTCTCTTTCTTTTGATGATTTCCCTTATCACCTCCTCATTTCTGATTTTGTGAACTCATATATGTAATAGTCATCTGTAAATTCATATTTCAAATGCTTCTTGTCTCTTAAAGTGACTTTCTGTCAGAGGCCAACTCTCCATAGAGCAGGAAAGGAAAGATGTAACATCTGACAAACCCCAATCCTTAGCTTATGTCTAAGGTGACCAGATGTCCTGTTTTTGGCAGGACAGTCCCAATTTTTAATAATTTGTCCTGTGTCCTGCGGCATTTTTAAAAAGTCCAGATTTGGTTTTGGCAATCATGTGGCTAGCCCCTGGCCTTCTCTCCGCCCTCTCCTCCTCTTCCCCCCTCCTCAGTAAATCTGACACAAAGATAATCAGATTGTCTCCCTCCCACCAGCCACAATTTGCAGAGAAAGCCTGCCAGGGAGGAAGAGGTGGAGACTGCTCCTGGCGCTCATTTCCATCTCTTCCTCCCTGGCGGGCTTCCTTTGCTGTTGCCTCAAGTCCCACGAGAAGTGGGAGATGCAGAAAGAAATCCTGTCCATGCTGGGCTTGCCTCACTGGCCCCAGGTCTCTCACAGGCTTCAGCTGCAGCAGCCATGAGGGCCCGAAGCTCCTCTCCCTCAGCAACATGGATGGTGAAAGCAGCAGCAGTCAGCCCTCCCGATGGACAGGCTGCACTCCATGCACCTTTTCATGCTGGATCTCTACAACACTCTGTCTGGCGAGAAGGAGGAAGATACTTTAAAACAGAAATACAGAGGGGTGGAGAGATAGAAAGATAGAGAATGGGGGGGAGATACAGAGGGTGGAGAGAGGGAGAGATACAGAGAGGGGGGAGAGGCAGAGAGAGATACAGAGAGAGGGAGGAGAGAGGGGGGAGAGAGATACAGAGAGGGAGGAGAGACAGAGAGGGGGAGAAAGATACAGAGAGAGAGGAAGAGAGGAAGAGAGAGAGATATAGAGACAGAGGGAGAGACAGAGAGGGGGAGAGATACAGAGAGGGAGAAATACAGAGGAAGGGAGAGAGATATAGAGTGGGAAAGCATAGATACAGAGAGGGGGAGAAACGGGAAGAGAGAGATACACAAAGGGGGAGAGGGGGAGATACAGAGAGGGGGAGACACAGCAAAGGGGAGAAAAATACAGAAAGAGATACAGACAGAGGGGTGGGAGAGAGAGAGTCATAGATACACAAAGAGGAGGGAGGCATAGATAAAGAGACGGGGGGAGAGACATAAACACACAATGATACAAAGATGGGCAAAGGGGGAGAAAGATACCCCAGAGGGGGGGGTAGAGACGAAAAGGGGAAGAGAACCATAGAGACATGGAGAGAGAGGGAGAGGGGGAGAGAGATACAGAAAGAGGGGGAGATAGGGAGAGGGGGGAGAGAGACCTAGAGAGGGGAGAGAGAGACACACACACATAGAGAGGAGAGGGGAGGAGAGAGGGAAAAGATTTTATGGTTCCCAGTTCTCTACCCTAATGATTGGCTCGATAGGCATGGCAAGGGGATCATGTGGGAGTGAAGCCAAATTGGACATGCCTACCTAGGTTTTGTGGCTCCCAGAGTTGTTTTTCTGTGGGAAATAGGGTCCAAATGGCTCTGTGAGTGTTGAAGTTTGTTGACTCTTGGCCTAGCTGGCTGAGTGTCCAGGGCTGGGTGGGGGCTTCAAGCGAGGGATGCTGCTCTCCACGTGGAGGGGCCTGGAAATGGGGATGGCGAAAAACTGCCATATGGTCCTTTCCGCCTGCCAAGTGGCCGGCCGTTTTGCTGCCAAAGGCAATGAGTGTGACTCAGTCAAAGGTTGGAGTAGGTGGTGCTGGGGAGAAGCGGCCAGCAAGAAGAAGGCCCCCCTGCCATCTGACGGAGGCCAAGGCCAGCAGCCTGCCAAGCCGGCCTAGCTGTCCTCCCTCCCATCCCTCAGGTCAAAGGCGCCCGCTGGGTGGAACCCAACTTACTCCTTCACTTCCCTGCCTGGATCCTCCCTCCAAAGAGGAATTGTAACCCCCAAACCCATGGTGCTCTGCCAGCATGGCGAACTGGGGGAACACCTAACGGGCTGTTTATCTTCCTCTTTTATACTTGGGTGGGAACCTGCAGAGAAGCATGCGCAGCTCCAACAACAGGACTCCTTCAGACCAGATTTTTTTTAAAATAGTTTATTGAGTTTCAAATGTTAAAAGGGGGGAGGGAAAGGGGGGGGTCCATAAGTCGAAAGGATTTAAAACATAAATGTATAGTTATATTGAAGTAGACCCAGAGGCAGGGTTCAGCAATCGGTACTTTTATTCAGCTCAGAGAACAAGTGACAGCTCAGCAAGGCAAAGTGACAATTCAGCGAGTACCGACTGACTCTGCCTGGAGAAACCGCTCCTTTTATACTTTTGCGGTTCCCGCCAAAGCTAGAGCCGGCCGCGTCTGAGCCAATCAGGAGCGACTTCCTGCTTCGGCTCAGACAGCGCTGGAAAGAGGAACAAACTATTTACAGGAGTTACAAGGTAGCCATTTCAGGATACAACACCCCTCCCCTCATAGTTGGACACATCCATCATGAAAGCCATGTGACAAAGTCGTCCAATCGGTGGGGCCTCCGAGGAGCTCGCGCTGACCTGCGCAGTTCAATTTCTCCTTCGACACTGACTGTGGAGGATGGCTCGCCGCTGTTCTCCCGGCGCGGCGGACTTGGCCTGGCGGGCCCAACGAAGGCTTCGGAGGACGAGGATGGCTCGGCGTCGCTGGATGGTTCCCCCTGGCCCGATAAGTCTCTTTGCGTGTTTCTTAACTCGGGCAATGTACTAAAGTCTGTTGAAGGGGGAGAGTCCATGTCAGCGGTTTGTGGCAATTGATTTTCTGTTCGCTTCCGAATGTGGTCTATGTGTCGTTTCCACAAACGACCATCCTCTAGTTTTACAATATAAGTTTTTGGTGCATTTTGCTTAACAACAACTCCTTTCATCCAGTTTACATTTCCATCAAAACTTTTTACATATACATTTTGTCCCAAATACATTTCTCTTTCAGGTTTTACACACATTTGGTTATTATTAACACAGAACCTTGGGTTTAACCTGTCTAGTGGTGACCTCAGTTTTCTTCCCATCAATAACTCTGCAGAGCTTACATGTGTGTGCGAGTTAGGGGTGATGTGTTGGGTGAGTAAGAATTGGTCCAAGTTTTGTTGCACATCCCCAGGGCCTGACCTGCGCAATGCCTCCTTTGCCACCCGCACGTAACGTTCTGCCAATCCGTTAGCCCAGGGCGAATAAGGCGAGATGAGGGCATGCCTGACCCCTAGGCCATCTAGGAACAATTCGAATTGCCTGGCTGTTAGCTGTGGCCCATTGTCAGACACTAAGAGATCTGGGCAACCATGGGATGCAAACAGTCTACTCAATACCTTGATGGTGGCACTTGTGGTTATGTTGTTCATTGCTATTATTTCCACCCATTTGGAGAAGGCATCAACCACTATTAAGAAATACTGGGACCCCACTGGGCCAGCAAAATCAATGTGGATTCTAGACCAAGGACCAGCAGGCTGTTCCCACTCAGCCGGAGTTGTTTTGGGGGGACTGGGCCGTGACTCTTGGCACGGTTCACACTTTGAAACCCAACTTTCAATATCAGCATCCAGCCCTGGCCACCATAAATGCCCCCTTGCCAGGCTCTTCATCCTGACAATCCCAGGATGACCCACATGTAACATTTTGAGTACCTTTTCCCTTAGGCTTTTGGGGATGATCACTCTATCCCCCCACAGCAAACAACCCTTTACATAAGATAACTCAAGTCTTTTGTTTTTAAAATCACACAATTCAGGTTTCACAACATCATTTTGCCATCCCTTTAGAACACAGTTCACCACTTGTTTAAGGATTTGATCTTGCTGCGTGTGTGCCGCTACCTCTTTGGCTGTGGTTAGTGGGTTATCCTCGAGTTCTATCATTAACACATCTGTGGAAGGAACAGGGTCTTCCACTAAGTCTGTTATGGGGCACCTGCTGAGGCCGTCTGCGTGATTGATTTCCTTCCCCCCCTTGTGGGTGAGCTCATACTGGTACCCTGAGAGGAAAAGAGCCCATCTGATTAGTCTTGGAGACATAAAAGGTGGAGTGGGCTTGTTGGGGGCTAGCAGACCTAGTAGGGGCTTGTGGTCAGTGACTAGTTCAAAACTTCTTCCAAATATATAATTGTGAAACTTCTTTACCCCTGCCACTAATGCTAGAGCCTCCTTGTCTAACTGGCTATAATTCCTCTCTGTGCTGGTCATGGTTCTTGAGAAAAATGCTATTGGGGCCTCTGTCTTATTAGGTAGAACGTGAGCTAGGACTCCTCCTATGCCGTACGGCGAAGCGTCGCACGTGAGCCTAATGGGTAGTGAAGCACTATATTGGACTACTACACTTTTAGAAGTTAATAAATTCTTTATTTGAGAAAAAGCTTCACGTTCAGTTTTCCCCCATGTCCAGCGGGCTTCCTTCTGGAGTAAACGATGGAGAGGCTCTGCTACTGTTGCCTTCTGCTTTAAAAAAACGGAATAAAAATTAAGGAGGCCTAAAAATGCCTGTAGCTCATTCTTATCTCGTGGTTCTGGGGCTTCTCTAATTGCTCTCAGCTTTTCTGTTGTTGGGTGGATGCCTTCTTTATCTATTTTATATCCTAGGAATTCTATACTGTTGGTTCCCCAGACGCATTTATCAGGCTTGATTCTTAGCCCTTTGTCCTGTAACCTCTTAAGTACTTCCCTTATTCTTTTGTTTACTTGTTCCTGGTTTTCCCCTGCAATTAAGATGTCATCAAAGTATGGAATGGCCCCATTTACCCCTGACAATAGGCGTTCCATAATGCTCTGGAATATTCCTGGGGGTATGCTTACCCCAAACTGTAACCTCGTGCATTTGAAAGCCCCCCTGTGCGTTACAATTGTTTGAGCGTTTGCTGTTTGTTCATCGACCGGAAGTTGCTGGTAAGCTTGCGCCAGGTCGATCTTTGCGAACCTTTTCCCCTCCCCCAGGGAGTGTAGAAGTTGTTGAACAACCGGGATGGGGTAGGGGTGGTGTTGGAGTGCCTTATTCAGGGTCGATTTGTAATCAGCGCAAACTCTTAAAGAACCATCTGGCTTCAGAGGTGTAACTATGGGAGTTTCCCATGGCCCCTGTTCCACAGGGACCAAAATACCTTGGCTAATGAGTTTATCCAGCTGTATGTCTAGTTTGGGGAGAAGCGGAAGGGGGACCCTGCGAGGTTTTAGTCTGATCGGTGGGACCTTGGGGTCAATAGAGAATGATATAGGGGGCCCCTTATACAATCCCAAGGTGGGGCTGAACACTTCAGGGAACTCTTTCACAAAGTTAGGCATATTATCACAGTTTACATTACACACACCCGAAATTTCGATCCCCAACGGTTCCATCCACGCTAAACCCAGAAGAGAGTGCTTGGCCCCCGTTACAATAAGCATGGGAAGGGTACATTTAACATTCTTGAATGCAATAGGTACATTTGCTGTTCCCAGGACCGAGATTACTCCCCCCTGAAAGTCTCTGATCACCAAAGAGGTTTGATTTAGGTCAGCCTTAGACACATTAGGCATATACAGTTTAAACTTCTCCCAGGGCATGATGGTATATCTAGAGCCCGTATCCAGCTCCATTGAGCAAGGCTGGTTATTTAGTAACAGTGAGATAACAATTTTAGCCCCCTTTTTGGTTGCCGTGTTATTCACGGAAAATTGAGAGTTACCTCTATAGTAGTCGCGGTTAGCGGTTGAGTAGTTCCTTTGACCCGAGTTGCGGAACGGTCTCCTTTCTCGCGATTGGGGGGTCTGGTTTTGTGGTCGCTGGTATTGCGGTGTGGCGAATGTTTCTTCTGGTGCTGTTGCTCTGCATGCGATGGCGATGTGGCCTCTCCGGTTACAGCGGCGGCATGTAGCGTCTCGGAAAGGGCATCGATGGCGCTGGTGATTTCCCCGGCAGCCCGCGCAGGGGGCTGGGTGAGTAGCTCTAAGGTGTCTCGGCTGGTCTTGCACCAGGAGGCAGTTGTCCCCGCTGTGAGTTGGTTGGCTGAGGTCGTCTGTTTCCACGGCGCTGGGAGACGCGGAGTCGATTTTGGCAATGAGTTCTCGCCTTCCGTGCTCTTTCAATTCTCTAGCCGCTGCGTCGGCTGCTTCTGCGGTTTGCGCTAGTTTAATCACGGTTTGTAGAGTCGGCTCTTCTTCGGTGAGGAGTTTATTTCTCACTGTGGCGCTTTTCATGCCGAAAACCAGGGCGTCGGTGAGGCGAGCTTCCGGGTCTTTAAACTTGCATTGAGCAAGTACCGTTCGAAGCCGCGTTGTAAACTGGTTGATTGACTCGGTTTCCTTCTGAGCCATCATGGAAAATTGATGCCGAAAAACCATGGCCGGTTTAGTCGGTTTGAAGTGGCTCGCTAGCTTTTCCTGTAGGACGTCCCACGCTACGGTTCTTGCTTGCTGCGGTTCGGTGAGAGTCTGGGCAAGCCCACGGATTTCTGGGCCGCAGTAATTAAGGAAAATAGCCCGTCTGCGATCGGCTTCGGCGTCCTCTATTCCCGCCGCCTCGAGGAAGATCTCGAAGGTGGCCATGTATTCGTCCCAGGTTGTTTTCTCGGGATCGAAGAGTTCCGGAGCCTGGCCGATCTGGACTTTGTTCATGTTGCACGCGATGTTTCTTCCGTCCGTTCGTCGCCAGTGAAGTAGACCCAGAGGCAGGGTTCAGCAATCGGTACTTTTATTCAGCTCAGAGAACAAGTGACAGCTCAGCAAGGCAAAGTGACAATTCAGCGAGTACCGACTGACTCTGCCTGGAGAAACCGCTCCTTTTATACTTTTGCGGTTCCCGCCAAAGCTAGAGCCGGCCGCGTCTGAGCCAATCAGGAGCGACTTCCTGCTTCGGCTCAGACAGCGCTGGAAAGAGGAACAAACTATTTACAGGAGTTACAAGGTAGCCATTTCAGGATACAACATATATATTAATGGAGTATGTGTTACATTATACAAAAAGTTGTCTTTGTCATTGAAGTAGTTGTCTTGTAATCAAACAAATAATATAATATATACAGTAGATACATACTGCCTAGGAATAAGTAAAGTAAGAAAAGAGGAAAGGGAAGAAAATTGAAAAAAAGAAAGGGAAATAATGAGGGAAAGGAAATATAAATAGAGAGAAATTTGGTAAGTAGGGTAGGGGGAAGGGGAATCTGCAAAATCGCAGACGTTTTCAGGAGACGCGACTAAGTAGTATAATACTATAGTGGGGGTATATGATGAGAAAATATAGAAGTTAAGCATAGAGTTAAATAAGTAATAAATAATTATATTAGAATAATATAGTACTAGTAGTTGTTTCAGATAAGTTTAGAAGTAAATAAAGAGAAATACGTTACCAAAATTTGTCTTCACAGACAGATTAGTTGTTGTCGGTATTTGGAATTGTTTTATCAGTAGATAATATTTTCATTTAGAACTGTCAAAGATGAGGTGAATTTATTACTTTTAAGAAATGAATGGTAAGTATTTTTTTGCTGTAGTCCATTGGTACCAATTGTCCCATATCTTACTGACTCTTTTTTATTTTGAATTCCCATTGTAATTTTAGACATCTCCACACATTCCATAGTTTTAGTAATAATTGTTAACATTGTGTTTTTAAGTGTCACCCAGTCTCTTAACATGGTTAGGATCGCTGCTTGGTAATATAAGTGGAAATTGGGAAGACCAAGGCCACCTCTAGTTCTGTGGTCTTGAAGGTTTTGTAGATTAATTCTGGCCTTTTTCTTTGACCATATAAATTTCCAGATTTCCTTGTGTAGGGTTTCAAAAAAGGCTTTGTTTAAATTTGTTGGTGCGACTTGAAAGAGATATAAAAATCTTGGTAAAATGTTGGATTTAATAGCAAATATTTTTCCCATCAAGGATAGTTTCAGTTTAGACCATCTTAATAGGTCTTTTTGAACATCTTTGAGTAATTGATCATAATTATCTTTTTTTATGGTGCTGTAATTTGAAGTCATCCATACAGCCAAATATTTAATTTTTTTGACTACTTTTATATTAATCAAATCTTCCAAGAATGTAATTTGTTTTGGGGTCATGTTTTTGGTTAAAATCTGAGTCTTTCTCTTGTTAATTTTTAAACCAGTTACTTCTCCAAATTTATATATTTCATTTAATAGGATTGGCGTGGTTTCTATCGGGTCTTGTACGATAAAAACGACATTGTCTGCAAAAGCCTGTAGTTTGTATTGTTCTCTTTTGATATTAATACCATGAATTTGATCGTTATTTTTTATGTTGTTCAAGAGTGTTTCTATCGCTAAAATGAAAATGGTGTATGCCTTTCATTATTCGTATTTTATCCGTGATATCGTTATTAAAAAGAATTTTGGCAGATTGTTTGGAATAAATAGCTTTAATTAAGTTAAAGAAGTTTTTGCCAAAGTTCATATAATCAATTTGGGTGATAAAGTATTGCCATTGGAGACTGTCAAATGCTTTCTTTAGATCCATAAATATTAGGGCAACTGGTTTGTCAAGATGTTTATTGTAGTACTTGATAGTGTTTAGTATTATTCTTGTATTAGTTGCTATATTTCTTGAGGGCAAAAATCCGTTTTGGTCGGAATGAATAGTAGTATTTAAAATTTTCTTTAGACGTTCTGCAATTATTGAAGTAAATTTTTTGTAATCAGTATTGAGAAGTGATATGGGTCTGTAATTTTCGAGGTGTTGCCTGTTCTGGTTGTCTTTCGGGACCAATGTTATATAGGCTTCTGACCAGGAATTGGGGAGTTTAGCATGTGAGATTGCATCATTATAAATATCTAACATTATGGGTAGGAATATATCTAAATGTTGTTTCTAAAATTCAGACGGAATTCTGTCGGGGCTGGGAGTTTTATTATTTTTTTGCTTTGCAATTGCACTTTTGAGTTTGGTAATGGTAATTGGATTGTTTAGCATGTGTCTTTGTTCATCATTTCATTTATTAGTGGGATTTTTTCATTTTGTTCTAAATAGTTTAATATCAATTCATCATCTATTTTTGCTGTGTTATATAATTCCTCATAAAAGTCCTGGATTATTTGTTTTTTGTCAGTATTGGTAGTTTTCAAGTGTCCACAAGTGTTGTATAAAGCCTCTATATTTTTATCTAATTTTTGCTGGGCCAGTTTAAGGGCCAACCATAGACCTGGTTTGTTAGCGGATTCAAAATATACTTGTTTCACGATTTTTAATTTGTGGGAAAGTTGCTGTTGAATTTATTTCATGGTTGATGTGTTTTTATTCGCACCAGAATTGCGATATTTTTGGGGTCAATGTGTAGTTTTTTCAGCGTGTTGTAAAGATGTGTTTAATTTTTGTAATTGCTCCTTCCTTTTTTTTGCTGAGTAGGATATATAAATTCCTCAAATGTAGGCTTTGATGGCGTACCATACAATGTGTTGAGATGTCTCACCATTGCAAAGGAATTGATTTTTTTAAAAAGTAGGTAAATCGCGTTGTATCATATCTTAAAATTGTTGTTGATTAATAATCGTTTGATACAATGACCATCTTTGTGGATATTTGTTATTTAAATCTCTAAATGATAATAGTAAAGGGTTATGATCAGCCCATGTAGCAGTTAGTATTTGTATATCTATAATTTCATTTGTGATTTCAAGGTTAGACCAAGCCATATCAATGCGGGAGCAAGATTTGTGCGGTGGGGAAAAGAAGGTGTATTGTTTGGTGTCCGGGTGATAATATCTCCTTATATCATTTAGGGCAAATTTATAAACTAAGTAGTTGAATGTCGATGGTAATATTTTCCTCGAGTTGTGTTTGGTGATATCTTTTAGTCTTTGGCTCTATCTAGGATGGTGTTAAAATAAAATTTGTTAGATCCAATTCTACTATTTTTTAATGTAGATTCTTGAAAAAGGTACATTGGTTAATGGAGGGGGAATATATTCCTATAATAGTGATTTTTTTATATCCTAAATTTAATTGGACTATCAATATTTGGCCGTTTTGATCCACATAAATGAGTTTAGGAAAAAAGGTCTTTTTGACGTATATAACAATACCTCTTTTTTTAACAGATGGAGATGTGGTAAAAGATTCTCCGAGGTTAGGAAAATATAATTAATTAATCTCATCTTTTGAAATGTGAATTTCTTGTAAGGATATTATGTCATAATTATGGTTAATCAATTTATGAAATATTTTTGTTCTCTTTTTGTATGAATTTAAGCCATTAATATTAGTAGAAAATACAGTAATCTCATTTTGTCTATTGTTGGAGTATAAGTTCTTTTGACTTCTCTTTTCGGGCCTCAGTCTTTGCTTGAGTGATTGGACCTCGTCCAGTGTATTCATCATTTAATTGTTTTGTTTCCTAGTCTTTGTCTAGTAGGTTGTCGTCGGAACTGAGCTCTTCTGTTGTAAGCTTATCTCTACTGTCACTTTCTTTTGGTCTTGTCTCTTCAACTGATTTAAGGATATGGTCGTGAAATTCCTTTGCTTTGTCAAGTGAGGTAATTTTATACTTTTTGTCGATCAGGGTCACCATAATACCTTTGGGGATAAGCCATCTAAACTGGATATTATTCTTGTTTAATTTGTTGACTATCGTTTGATATGGTTTTCTTTTTTTCTCTAACACATCTTGGAATTTGACAAAGGACAACGATGTCTCTGCCTTTATATGATACCGTGTTTTCTTTAGACATATTGTATACCTCATCTTGGATACTTCTTTTAAGAAATCTGATATGGACTTCTCTTGGAAGTCTGTGGTGTCTTGCATAGGAGATCGAAATTCGGTATATTTCATCTGTATGGTTGATCATTTCTTGGGGAGTCTTACCAGTAATATTCGTTAGTATCTCGGCCATTGTGTGGGAAAGATCTTGGTGTTCGGATTCGGTGACATTTTGAAAATGGAGGAAAAGCACCAATTTTTCTAACTCAAGATTAATTATTGATTCTTCTAGAGTTTTATTGATATACTCAATTCTTGCTTCAGCGAATTGTAAACGCATATCCATCCTGTCATTAGTTTCTTCCATGTTTGTTATTCTTTGAGCATTATGTGTTAGGATCCCCTGGACACCTTCCATTCACTTATCTAATTTTTCCATATGTTCATCAAGATGGCCCACATGGTCTTTTTTTTTTATATCGTCTTTCATCGCTCCCATAATTCCTGTTAAGACATTGTAATTCCGATCAATTGACTCTTGCATTTTGGTCATCATGTTGAAGAGTGAGTTTAATGTGATCGTCGGTGTTGGTTGGGAAGATTGCATCATGGATAACTTTTCCAATGAGGCCATTTCTGTAGTACGCTGCGAGGCCAGTGTTGATGGTTGATTGGTGTTCTTCTTCCAAGATTTTGTTATAGTAGATTAGCTTGATGAGGACATCCTGAATCTATTCCAGATGAAGTCCAATGTGGTCATACAATTTTAAGTATTGTTAAGTGTTATTAGTTGTAATAGAGAGTTTGTAAAGTTAATTAATAAATAATTAATAATAAATATAGGTACGTTGAGAGAACATTGAGAGAAATAAGGTATAGTAGGAACAAATGTAAATATAAGAGTATAGGGGTATCAAGAAAGGTAAGATAATAAAGTGGGAGAAAGGGTTCGGAGGTTCCAAGGATCAGGTATCAAGTATCAAATACAATGTCTAAAATATAAAGTATGGAAATATAAATATAACAAATATAGCTAGTAATATCAGCAATTCATTCAATAATAACTATTATAATATGAGTCATCAGAAAAGAAGAAAGAGAAAAAGAAAGGAAAAGAAAGGAGAGGAAAACAAAACAAAGAATGGTCCAAAATTAGTCAAAATATCAAGTATTTAGCTAAAAAAATGCAAACAGTTCATTCTATAGAAACAACTTAGTATATATAATCAATTCCTCAGGATATTCAATAATAATCAGGAAATCAGTTATTTAAGTATTAAATTAAGGTATTTGAATATTACAGTAAGTTGTAAATATATTGGAATATCTAGGAATATATAGAAATAGGTACGAATTTATTAAACTTATGAAGTGTAATACGTTATATTGTTATTATTATTATTATTATTATTATTATTATTATTATTATTATTACTACTTAGATTTGTATGCCGCCCCTCTCCGAAGACTTATATTATTAGTATAATATAAATATAAGCTATAAAGTTAATTTATATAAGCTTAATTTATCAAGAATGTCTATATGGAAAATGCTTAATTTCTATTTCAACTTAATACAAAATGATATAGATATATTTAAGTTTAATGTCATATTAAACTTACATTAAAGGTTGAGGTAGTATATATCTAAAGTAAAAAAAAATAAAAAAATAGAGACAGAAATATATTAAGTTCCTCTTTAAGTATTTATAGTATTGTTTAAATTTGGGAGAGTCCTGTAGATGTAGAACAAGGTAATCCAAAAGGTAATGAAATAGTTCAATAGGTAGTTCAATAAATAGTTCAATAGATGAAAGGTTCCTGGTAGACAGATCAAATCATTTCAAAAAGTCAGGTAGCTGTAGTTCAGACGTATACAAAACTTCTAAATGTATGCAAGAAAGTTGATTAGTCCCACAGTTCGTCAGTTATCAGTTTGTTGTAGGTAAAATTGAGTAAAATGTCTAAGAAAAGTCCAATTAGTATAAGTCCAGTTGGTATAAGTAATGCTCTGGATATCCAAAAGTGAAGTTAAGTAGTTCTTAAAAATGATTAAATCCCAAGGAAAAGAAAGGAAATCAATAAGAACACAGATTCCAGGAATGGGGGAAAGTGGTGTAAAGTAAACACAAAAAGGGAAAGCAGGAGAATTCTGGTTGTTATAAGATCAATGTAACCTGATTCCTTCCATTCAAAGTGTTCAAAGTATTGCTCCAAACGATGACAGCAGTCTTAAGGAGAACTCCCTTCTCTTACCTTCAACACATTCTAAAGTCCGTTGCTACCGCGGCTTCCTCTAATGAAACAGGAACGCTGTGCTTCCAGATCTGCTGAAAGGCAGATCTCTTCGAGAGACAATCAGGAGGGGATCCCTGCTTCCCGAGGAGCCCACCAGCCACCCCCAGGTGCGCTGGAGTTTCCTCTTCAAAACCGTGGGCTTTATGGGTCCGTGGTTGCCCGATTTGGCAATCGTAGCTCTCAAAATGCCGAAAACAATCCTGGAGAACTTGGAATTGCCCAGCAGCAGTGTGTCGTCACAACTGGAAGTCCTTCAGACCAGATTTTTAATCAACACACACACACAATGGTGTCCCGATTTACCAATGTTAAAATCTGATCACCTTATTTATGTCGTGTCTGCAGAAGACTTTCCACTAAAAGCATGATAAACTCAAAAGAAATTATATATTTTTAAATTAATTTTTCATCAGAATTCAATATCTGATCAAAGGGTGCCTTGGTAAAAGCAGTATTTTTCATATCTTTATCATAACTAGATCGCATTTGCAGTTGAGACCACCATGTTAATTTAATGCCCTAGTCTTCAAGCTCTTTCTTAGATTTTAATTTCCCTTCAGTGTCCAAGATATCTTTATGTGTCACAATTTTTTTGAGCTTCACTAGATTTGGATATGTAAATGCTTCCACCGTTGAGAGCCATTCTGGGATTTTCAAACATATCTTAGGTTTTTTTTTTCCCATACCAGTAATAATGAGGTTCGTATGTAATGATTTTCAAAGTATCTCTGAATTTTTTTCTTCTTATACTATAAGAAAGCAGGCCAACCCAGTAGTAAATCATGTCCTTCTAAATATAACAGTGTCTTTTGTCTGAGAGTTATCCATTCTTTTAGCCATGTTATTATCCCATGTGCTATAATATAAGAGTCAGTCTGGTAGTCCAAATCCTCCATTTTCTTTATGTTCTTGTAGCATTTTCAATTTAATTCTCATTTTTTTTCCTTGCCAAATAAATTTCAGGATCAATATATTCAGGTCATCAATTTCTTTTCAATTTTTATAGGCACTGTTTGAAACAGAAAGTGCAATTTTGGTAGGATGTTCATTTTTATTGTAGCAACCCTTCCCAACATCTTCTTTTATCGTTGCACATATAGTTGTTAAGTAATTTCCAAGTATTTAATGTAACTATTTGAAAGTCCACTTTTTCTGCCAACTGTTCTTTTTGTGTAATTTTTTTTACTAGAACTTTAGTTTTTTTTCTCTATTTATTTTCAATCCTACTACTTCTCCAAACTCATCTATCTTTTAGTTTAGGAATTGTCTCCAATGGTTCTTCTGCAATGAATACCAAATCATCTGCAAATGTTTGTAGTTTATGTCTTTCTCCTCTTATCTCCATTCCTTTAATTGCTGGATCTTGTCTGATATTCCTGTTCAAAACTTCAATAAATATTAAAGGCAATAGTGGGCATCCTTGACTTGTGCCTTTCTTTATATCTGTGTAACCCCCATTTACAATTACTTTAGTTGTTTGTTTATTATATATTTGCCTTCCCTGCACAGGATAGCATGCCTGGAGGGAGCAATTTTGGATGTGCATCTGTGCAGGGCTCCTCTTTGAAAGGACGATCGGCAGGAAAATCCCCATCCCACCTGCAGATTGAAAGAGACCTCCATAGGTAAAATTTCTGAAATTTAACACTATAATCACAAGAAAATCACTTCCATCATGGTTTGATTTTTCTTGATGCAGGAGAAGAAGAAAAAATCAGAAGTGGGCAGGGTGAGGAAAACTCTTTCAGAAAGTGATTTGGGGGGCGGGATTTTCTTTTCGATCATCCTTTTAAAGAGGAGCCCTGCACAGATACATATTAAAAAATGCTCCCTCCATGGCTTTGGAGCCTCCAGTCTTGCAATGCTGTGCAGGGAAGGCAAAAGTTTGCTCCAAAGCTGCAGCAGAATGTACCTCCACAGGTATAGTAACATTTCTGAAATGTTAACTTTTAACACTGTACTGGACCACATGTGTTGGGATGAAATAATGGTAAAAAAAATTGTGGATACTTGCTGCTTCAGGAAGGCAGCACAAGGCATAAGGTGCATGGGGCATTCACTTGGCCTCCTGTTTCATAAGCGCCCACAGCTGGAGCAGCATCCACGAGGCAGCTGTTCCATGGACGGAATTGCTTGCTGCTACCATCACTGGCAAGAGGTGTGTGGTGAGCATCACTTGGCCTCCTGCTGCTTTTGCATTCATAATCAGCTGCAAAAGTGGCAACATTTGCTCTAGGAGGTCTCTGCAGATAACATTATGTTTACATGTCT